>NW_004567127.1:2968004-2982463 GCF_000260355.1 Condylura cristata | reverse complement strand
CACCTGGCACATGTGGCCATGAACGCTGATGTCCCTGACTGCCCAGCACACAGTAGGGACAGGAGCACACAGTGTTAGAGTTTGATGTGGAAAGAACAGTGTCCGCAGGAGTTTCCATGGGGGAGATTACGCTACAGAATGTTCCACACATTGCTTCCCCTTCCTGTAGGCTACTTCCTAAGGTCTGTCCAGTGGAGTCCTGGAGGTGTGTCGTACGAGCAAGATTCTGTGGTCAAATTAATTTTGGGGATTTCTTAGACTATGCGATTTTGCATTGTGGACTACTAAAGTGAGAGTGGAAGGAGAATAACTTGGTAATTTCTCAAAATCATTGGGCCAAGGAAAATATCTTTGCAGAGAAAGACATGAAACTAGAAAAATAGATATATGGTTTCTTACCCTTACAGTTTCCCGCCTCACTTCAGTACCACAGTACTTACTCTGCTCCGGATGTCCTCAGCGTGAGGCCTCTGGATGTACAGGGGATTGTGGATGCATTAAACTTGCATGCAAGGGCCCTCCCTGGTGGCACAATGGGTTAAAGTGCAACAGTGTGAAGCCAGCCACAGCCCCATCAGCATGAGTTCGATCCCCGACAGGGAGCTGACCCACAGTGCACGGCAGACCTCCCCTGTCTCCCTGCTGCTCCCCTCAGCAGTGTACCTCCTCGATCTGCCTGTTCTGCTCCCCACTCTGTCTATGTTGAGTCCTCTCACCACCCCTGCACCACTGGCCTGTACCCCAATTCTGCATGAATAAATACATCTTTGAAAACAAAAGTAAAATTGCATGCAAAATTGCATTCATGATTGATTCCCAGAAGAGGGTCCCTCAGATATGGACCAGAGTTCAGGGTTCCGAAGGCAGGAAATGCCCCTCTAGAGTTCTCTTATGCCAAGTAACTGAAACAAGCTCAAGCACATAAAGTCGACCTTATTAGCATGTTTTGCTATGTAATAAGGTAAATAATGCCCCTGGTAGGATATAGACTTCCCACTCGAAAGAACTGACTTGGCATTTAAACTTGTGATCAAAATGCTGGCTTCCAGGCCCTTCCACTGGCAGGATGGCTGGCAGGGGCATGCGTGGTGAGCCCACTGGTGGTGCCCCAGATGCCTCCAGGCCTCCAGAAATAGGCCTCATCGTACAGGAAAAGGATCCAAGAAAAAAGGAGGGAGTTCAAAAGATCAAGATGCATTTTCATTGATCTTGGACTTGCAAGAGCCACACCATCAATCACAGTCGTTTAAAAATCCCTATTAATGGCCGGGAGTGCGGGACTCCCATATGGTTTGTCTTTGTAACATTGGGTAGGGGCATCTCTCTGGAATTGGCTGGAGAATCTGGCAGCGTCAGAGTCAGACTCACAATGGCCGCCTCACTCCCAGGCAGCAGCAGAAGGGGGAGACATGGGGACGAGCGCTCAAACATGTGATCAGGACATGGACGGGCAGGGCTGCAGCAAGAGACGGGAGCCTGGAGCCCTCCCTGGGAGAAAGCAGAAAGCTGAAGCAAGATTCAGCTGGGTCACAAGATGGTCGCAGGATGTGCCTGAGGTGGGGGGAAGCGGCTGTGCCTGGGAAGGACCCTCCCCGTCTCTCCCTGGTCTGCAGGTAGCCCAGGGCGGGGCTGGGGATGATAGAGCAGCAGAAGCTGCAATGCAGAGGGACAACTGTGTTGCTGTGGGACTTTCACAGCGTCATTCGAGGCTCTGTCCCACTGCCCCATGGGCTTCTTCCTGGTGGGTCTCTCCATCTGTGTCATTCCCCTTTTCTTACAAGGATGCCAGTTACAGTGGGTTCAGGACACCTCACACACACACACACACACACACACACACACACACACACACACACACTCCAGGCTGGCCGGTGCTTCATCTGAACTAACTAGATCTTCAAAGACTATTTCCAAACATGATCTGATGCTGCGATTCCACAAAGAACATGAATTTTAGCACATGGATTACACACATCCCTTTAGGTCAGCAAGAGTCTGACCCACTTGTGCACAGAAAGCATCCACTTTCTCATCATCCAGTGCTGAAGTTCCTCTGCCACGTCCCCTCCAGACTTACTACACATACCCTGAGCCTTGACAGGTAAGGTACTTGCGAGGGCAAAACGCACTTGGGGCTGGGGGCTGGGGGACCCTGCTGGTTCTGTCTGTGGCTATTACCAGAAGTGTTCAGTCGTGCTGAGTCTCAGTACCTCTGAATGGAAATCCAGGCCCCGCTTTTTCATATTCACGCGAGAACTGTAAAGATCTCGTTGGTTAACTGTGAACGTGCTTTCAAGTTACTCAGGATTTACTCGCGACTATAGTCCTTCATGACGAGCTGTTACCGACTCTGCTCCAAGCTCCCATCGCTTTGAAAGAATCAGTTTGGATGTTGGAGGGTCTGGAGTGTCAGCCAAAGACAATGGAGCTGAACCCTGCAAAATCTCCCTGCTGCACTCTCTGACTCCAGAATGATCCCTTTCAATCCAGCCTTCCCACAGAGCCAGATGATGAGTTACCAAAATTGCTTTAATGATGTCACTTACTCCCTGCACACAGCTGTTACTACAAGCTTTTATTTTTAAGTTTTTGAGTATTATTGTGCAGTTGGATTAATCAGTGTGTCTGTTAACTGTAGCAACTTTAGGATTCTCTCCACCAGGCATCACCACCACGGGGTGCCCATCACCACCAAGATGGCCATTGTCACCAAGTTCTCAGTGTGTGGCTTCTACAGTTTCAGGTGTGCTGCATTAGAAGGCGGCATCTGCGGGATAATGGGTCTGCCAGTGCCTCAGAGCGTGCCAGCTTCCGAAGCAGCTGGGGAGGAGGTTGCCATGGTCTTGTGCTCATCTCCCAGTGCTTGAGGACAAAGGATTGAGATCAACCCAAAGCAAAAGATTTTAGTTGATGAGATATTCAAAAAGGATCTAGTCTGCAGAGATGCGCGCTCTGCTCAATGGAAACCTAAGCCAAAGCGACCAGCCACCACTTCTGCAAGAAGGTTCCATGGCCCATCAGAGGAAGGGCCCAGAGGAAGCCTGAATTAGAAACACTTGCCGTTTCTCATTAGGTTCTAAGAAAGTTATTTATTATGTTTTCCCCAGACTGTTTGATTTGGCAGGTCCTGGGTGAAATGGCATCCTCTTTTCCCAGGGTCCCTGAAGTTGCTTGTTTGTCTTTGCAGTGGACCATTTTACAAGAAGGGTCACAGGCTCTCACACGGAGACCTGATGCCACTGTGGGCTGTCACAGCTGAAATATGGGGAGGGGTGTGGCCAGCTGGGCAGCAGCAAGGCCAGGTCCAAGGAGGTCGGGGCGTTTCCCACCATGGCTGCTCTCTGCAGTTCTGCCACGGAGCCCCCCCAAAACCCTTCTCCCCACTGTGCCCTGAAAATCTCCAAGTCAACTGTGCATTTGTCATTGGTGCCTCCTGCATCTCCAGTACCAGAGTCTACCAATATCACTTCCCTGGTAAAAATGCCAATGTTCTAGAGCCTTCGCAATCAGCCTGTCTGGGGAGAAGCTGCCTAGGTCGCCTATGTAGGGTGACCAGATGGCCCCGATTAATGCAGGACAATTCTAGCTTATACCAGTTGTGCAGATAGGTGTCTATTTTCTGTTGAAGTTGTCCTGGCTGGCACAAAAACAACTTTTCTTCCAAGTTATGTTGGAGGGGGAGGGAAAGCTCTTTCAATGAGTACCAGAAGACTCCCAAGGCCGTAAATTTCTCCAGCAACAAATTAGGAAAACACTATACATCTCATCTTATAGAATCACAGCTCATGTTAGCAAATTAAGACCTCTGAAAAGCCCCCGAGTAAAGCTGTCTCTTTAACTAACTTTGACCCAATGTTCTCACTAGTTATTAAACCACAGTCCTAATGTTTAGTAAACAGCTATTAACAGTTTCTTTGAAAACAGTCTGTAAAGTGCTTCTCTGAAGTGTTGGAGACACAATGTTCTGCTCTTTCCATACCGAATGTCAGAGATCCCTCAAGGAGAATAAGGGATCATCAGAAGGGTAGATGCCATTTGAGAACCATCCATATTGGTTATGACTATATTTTTGAACTGATAATCAGGCCACAGACTAAAAATCAGACAAGGGATTTAAAATCAAGACTGAGCTGGGCTCTCCCTGGTGGTGCAATGGGTTAAAGCACCGCATTATGAAGCTCTCCAAAGCCACTGCAGCACGAGTTTGATCCCTGGCCAGGGAGCTGACTCACATGGCACAGCAGACCTCACCTGACCCACCCTCTGCTCCCCTCAGCAGTGTACTTTGTCCATCTGCCTGTTCTGCTCCCCACTCTGTTGCTGGTGAATCCTCTCACCCACCACACCCCTGGCCTGTACCCCAGTTCTATTAGCATAAATAAATAAATATTTAAAGAAAATCAGGACTGAGCTAACAACTCAAATCATCTAGGTACAGCCCTGCGGAATTCATTCTCCCCATAGGCCTCCTTAGGATAGGTTTTCAGCCCCTCATAAGAAGCCCATGGAGCTGACACCATAAACATGTCCCAGTGTATCTCCAAAGTCCTAGCAGAGCACCAGCAAGGCGCTCCCACCCCATCTGAATGTACAAACACCAGCCACTAAGAGGCCAAGTGCAACACACACCTGGATAAAGAAATCGTGGACTCTATACTCGATGGAATACTACTCAGCTATCAAAAAGATGAAATTGTGCCTTTAGGGACAAAATGGTTGGAGCTTGAGGTGATTAGGTTAAATGAAATAAGTTAGAATGAGAAAGACAGATGTTGGATGGCTTCCATTATTTGTAGGATATAAATAGCTATAGCTCACATAGTAACAAAGCACAGCCAAAATAATTCTTAGACTCTGTGAAAAATATACTGGTGACCCGAGGGAATAAGGGAAGTATGGACGGTCTGGGGAAAGGAAGGAAATAAGTCATTGGCACAAGTGTACCGGAGGAAGGTGAGTGAAGACTGTGTATGTGTGAGGTGTAGAAACGTACCCCGAGTTCCATGGCTATGAAGACAACTGTCTAATACTGAAGTTAAATAACCAGATTAAAAGCCCGTCAAATGCACAGCACAAGGAGCGGTCATGCCTGCCTGCAAAGGCCTCTCTCCAGGGGGTCAAAGCAGCCTCCCTTCCGATCACAGGGCAGAGATATGAATGACTATCCCACCCGCCGACCCTGTTCATCACTGTCATGAAGACAAAGCACAGGCCGTCATATTTCAGGTAAATCTGGAGAAGCGACAGCCTCTGCTTGTGGGTTCCAGCCCGCAGGAGATACCCACAACATTCCAGACCAGGACACAGCGGGGGAGGGGCATCGCATGCTTTCTTAGCCATCCATTTCAGATGTTTTCTTTTTCTCTGTCCTATTTTTTATTTCTTCTCTCAAAAATATCTATGCTAGTGCAATATTTCTCATTTTGAAAATTGTCCCCCATTTTTTACAGTCTTAATCATAACCTTACAGATTGTTTATAATATTCATCTAAAATCTTAAGTGCTACCAAGTTGAGGGACTGGCATCTATTTCTTATAAAATTACTTTTTCATGGCCCTCCCTGGTGGCGCAGCGGGTTAAAGCACAGCACTGAGAATCTAAAGCCGCTTCTGCATGAGTTCAATTCCCGCCTGCCCCGGAGGTGACCACATGGTGTGGCAGACCTCTCCTGACCCGCCTGCTGCTCCCCTCAGCAGTGTACTTCGTCGATCTGCCTATTCTGTTCCCCACTCTGTCTCTGGTGAATCCTCTCACCCTCCACATCTCTGGCCTGTACCCCAGTTCTGTATGAATAAATAAATAAATCTTTAAAAAAAAAAAATTACTTTTTCATGGCCCTCCCTGGTGGCGCAGCGGGTTAAAGCACAGCACTGAGAATCTAAAGCCGCTTCTGCATGAGTTCAATTCCCGCCTGCCCCGGAGGTGACCACATGGTGTGGCAGACCTCTCCTGACCCGCCTGCTGCTCCCCTCAGCAGTGTACTTCGTCGATCTGCCTATTCTGTTCCCCACTCTGTCTCTGGTGAAGCCTCTCACCGCCCCTGAGCCTCTGGCCTGTACCCCAGTTCTGTATGCACAAAGAAATAAAATCTTTAAAAAAAAAATTACTTCTTCATGACCTTCAATGGAGGAAGAAAGAAATCACTGTGACTAATGCTGGGGAGAAGTAGTAGATGATGTAAGAACTAGACTCCAGAGGTTGGTCTCTGGAATCCGCAACAATTATAACCCATGGAGTTATTTGTTGGTGCTAATTCGCCTTATCTTGAGCCCATGAAGTGCCTCACCTTTGACCTTTTGAGGAACATTTCTTCTCACCTCCACTGACATGAAGCCACATATTGCCCAGGAGGGACTTCATGAAACTGGACACTCCTCACCCAGTGAAACCATACCATGGCGTCCTCTCCTCCTAAATCTTGAGGAGTAATCTGGAAGAATTAATTGTTACTTAGACAATTCTTTCCTGACATTTCTTGGAAGAACATTGGCTGTAGATGAATAGTTAAAAAATGCATTGTCTATGGGGCTCTCCCTGGGGGCGCAATAGGTTAAAGCCTTACATTATGAAGCTCTCCAAAGCCACTGCCGCACGAGTTCGATTCCCAGCCAGGGAGTGACCCACATGGTGTGGCAGAACTCTACTGACCTGCCCGCTGTTTCCCACAGCAGTGTACTTCAGTCCATCGGCCTGTTCTGCTCCCCACCCCGTCTCTGGTAAATGCTCTCACCTACCACACCTCTGGCCTGTACCCCAGTTCTGTAAACCCAAATAAATAAATCTTTAAAAAAAAAAGTACAACGTCCAGATGCCTTTAGTAAAGGTGAAGGTGAGAATGCTCTAGAGTTTTTTTTTAATGTAGAAATAATGCTTAGAACTCCACTGAAAGCAGAATAAAAGAAAGCAGAGCTACAAAACAATCTTTTTTTCATGAAAGGAGACTGTGAAAAACATCCCGGTCTGGATGATTCATTCATTCACTTTTTGTTCCTCAATCACTTGATGAAAATCTACTATAGTTTGAATACTGTGCGCCCCCACTCCTCAAGCTTATGGAGACCAGGAAGAATAACTTCAGATTTTTGATACTCATGGACTAGTGGGGATGATAACATTCCGAGTGGCATCTTCAAGGAGGAGTCCCTGATATGGGCAAAGTAGGGAAGGGCATTCTCAAGCCAGTAGCTGGAAGATCCACAGAAGTAAGCAAGTGTAGGCAGTATGGCGTGACTTAACACAAAGAATAACGGGGGGAAGTGGTGAGCGCGGGGTCCCCATCTAGATCAGCTGGCCCAAAGTCACGTGGTGGACAGCCGAGGCCTCCACCGTTCAGAGGCTCAAGATTCATGACCATTTTCCTCCAGGCTGTCACCAGCTTTTATGCCATGAAATGATAGAGTGGCTCTTATTAACCATGTCAAAAGCTCAAAGTGGAAGGTCAGACCCAAGCGGGAATGAGGACAGTGCTGATCGATTTCCCTGCCCTGTTTAAGAGAATCCGTATGCTCCCCAGGAACCAGACACACCAAGACCAGTACCGTGTGCACCTCCACGTCATGGTCTTCCAGACTCATGTGGGTTTTTCCAGACAAATGGATACTTGGCCAAAGCAAAGATGCCCCAGCCACAGCGGAAATTGTGCTGGAATTTTGCCTGCCTGAACGCGTTCTGATCACAACGAACACTGAGGCTCACATGAGGCCGTTTGGACCGAAAGCTGCCAAAGAACCATGGTGCCACCCATTGGCTTAGGAGAGTGGGGAGGAGTTCCTAGTTCCTGCAAGACTGAAATTAGTATTTGCCCAATACTTGAAGAAGGCAGCACGGCCTCACGAGAGCTGGCATCCCCCAGACAGAGCCCAGAACGAAGGAGGCAAGGTATAGTGCTTTTCCTGAATCGAAGGATTGGAATAGAGGTTCCAGAATGTCTTCAAAAACATGTAAGCACCCAGCCCCGGACACACGGGAGTGGGTATGGATTTGGTGCAGGCACGCCCCATTCTCTTCCCCATGCTTTCTCATAAACATTTTTGCCTGCCTTTGACCCAGAAGTCTGTCTTTCTTCTTGAAATGGGCGGTGGCTTCTCTTGAAGACACTCGAGATCTGTGGTATTGACAGTCCCAGAGAGCTGGGAATTTCTTTTCTACACTATTTCACTGAGCAGTTAACTTCTTATGTTATTCTTCTAGAAAATTTCCTTCAAGTGCAACCTGATTCCCCTGCATAGCAGATTCTGGCAATCTGCTATTGCCAGAGCTGTTCTAGGGTCCTACATTCAGAAGCCACAGCCAGTTCAATGCTCTGTGGTGCCATCTTGAAATTCTCCATGAGTTCTGCACAGACCCCCACTTTATGTGGCACCGAGCCCCATCTTCCCATGAGTGGTCCTGACTGCAGGAATGATAACCTCTGGTTTTGGGGTCACCCTCTTTTTCCCCTTCAGAATCTGAACCTTTATGATCTCGTTTGATTGTCACAGTTAAGCAGTCAGGACAGGAGAGAAAACAATAGAGACATATAAAGTTGGAATCAGAAGAGACCGTGTTTCAAACCCAGGTTCTTCAGTAATCTTCCCCTAGTGATTTGAGTTCTCAAGACTTCAGCTTCCACTTCTAGAAAAAAAGTACGATCTGCCAAACTAATGTTATGCTAACAATAATTAATGAATGCTAACAATATGATAATTATATGAAAAATGTCTGTAACTGACTGGTTTGGGCAGACATTGAACACATCTGTTAGTCCACCTCTTCTTAGTCTAGTTCTCACCCCCCAACTCACTCCTTTGCTGCATGTAACCATTGAAATGGAGATGTTCAAATGATCTGCTAAGTGGATCATTCTCTGTCCTCTATGAAGCACAAGTCAAGCAGGGATTAAATGTAAAAGGATTTGATTAGGGAAAATGACTGTGTGGGTAAGATGGCATGAAGACAGAATTAAAAACTGGAGAGCCTTTCACCACGAAGCTCTGAGTGAAAGGAGTGAGAAAGTTGGGTTTGGGCGTCTAAGACCCCAGGCGAAGCCAGTCCCAGCAGGTCCCTGGGGAGGCCTTGCTGTGGTCTGACTCAGGCCAGGACCATCATTGCTGGAGCTGCACCTGGCAGCGTGGCCTGGGTAAAGGAGACAAGACTTCAAGGTGCAGTGTTTAGAAGTTGCTCAGTTTTTATTCCCATATTTGAAAAAGGATGAGGGGCATTTCCATGGCTACCACCTCAAGCTTCACTGTGACTTGGTGTCAATGCCAAATCCGCCCTTGACTCTTCCCTGCAAGGAGTTCAAGTAGCCCAGCATCTTCCTGGGGTGTGAAAGATGTTCTTGAACCGTTGTTTTCTCAAAGAGCAAGACCATTTTCTGTGAGGCTTGGTCCTGCCGCCTGACCGTGGGCCCGGGGCCCATCTGCCGAACGTGGCTTTGTCCTGTCTCTCTGAGAAAGCGAGACATTTCTGTGAAAATGTTCTCTGAATATTCAGAGAACTCTGGGATTTTGGAGTCCAGGAAAGGAGACCCGTGTCCTCTGGAAATAAGCTCCCTCCAGATGTAAGGGTCATTTACAAGCTTGTACAAAGTTGAGCATCTTTTAGCTGTTACTGCCCATGAAATAATTTTGAAAGGAAGGAGGAGATGGGATGAGGAAAAACAAAAGGATTTCTTACTTTCAAAGGGCACTCACTGGCATTAATTGCAATTTGACCAGCTACCCTGAGAAATGAGTGGGGAGAGTTGGGGTGAGCCTCTTATTCACATTTTTTAAATGTGAAAATTGATATTCAGAAAGGTTAAATGACTAGCCCAAATTTCCATAGTGCACAAAAATCAGAGCTAGAACTTAACAGACGCCTCTGGCCTCTTCCAGCAAGTCTGGGTCCAGATGGTGAAAGTCCTTTCAGTGAATCACACACAGTCAGCATTTCAGCAACTTACCCTGGCAGTCCCTCGCCTTTCCTCAGCCACACGTTCTCCCTCTCATGCTTTCTTAGGGCTCCCGAGCCCAGGACACACAGTCACTACCGCCACTTATGAGAGGAAGGAAGAAAGAAAGCGCAGGCATGCGCACGCAAAATTCATCGCCTGTAAGGAGTCAGCGGGAGGCCCATGATGGCCGATGGTGGCGGAGGGTAGAGGAGGAAAGAGGGGCTAAGGCCTGAGTCGAAACAAAGGAACGTTTTCAGTCAGGTCAGTTTTACTTTAGTGATTTCCATCTGAGGTTTTAGAAACCCTTGCCTTAAGGAATAAAAATTATTATGTTTCTCATTCACTCCTAATTCCGAGTTTTTAATACTTAAAACAGGATCTAAAACGAAGTTTTCACTTCTAGCTCATATTAAGAAAGACAGTCTCAACCAATTGTGGGGAAATGAGAATGGGGCAATTTGCTATTCACCCACTTAAAAGAAAATTAAAAGCCATTTATCCAAGTAGAAGCATTGATGTATTTACCAAAAAAAAAAAAAAAAGGAGCACGCACCTTAAGTTAGGCTTAGTCACTAAAACAGATCTAAAATGAGGTAAGCTTTAACCAGGTTGGAAATAATAGGAAAGCAAATTCCTTTTTGAAATATATTCTTTTATTTATTCTGAAGGTCTAATTCAGACCAGCTTTCTGACATCCTACTTCCTCCTCACCACCACCCCCACAACTTCACACATACACACCCTACTCAGTTCCTCTAAATTAGAGACATTTTTCTGTGCTCACATGGTAAATTGGTGCAAGCCTCTTTCCAGCCCTGGTGCCAAGGGAAAACATGGAGGCCATGGAAGAATTCAGATGGGCAGTGTCTCCTCCCCCGACACACACAAGAAATCACTGAACCAAAACTTGAGCCCCGTTTGGAGACCCGTTAGTAAGAACCTTTGGGTATTCCTTCTGCTGCCACAGGAGCTCTCCAGAGACAAGCTGACCTCAGCAATGCTGGGAATCAGGACTTCACAGAATGGCTCCAACTTGTGGAAAACCACCTCTTCTGCTTCGAGATCAAATCAACCCTTCAACTATTTGAAGGTTTGTTCCAAGTAATGCACAAACCTTCTGTCAACTCACATGGCATCAAGAATGAGGTTGGCTAGGGGCCTCCTTCCCTGGTGCAAGGGGTTAGAGTGCAGCACTATGAAGCAATATGCAGCCACCAGGGAGTGACCCACATGGCACAGCAGATCTCTCCTGACTGCCCGCTGCTCTCCTCAGCAGTGGGTTTCAGTAGACCCACCGGTTCTGCTCCCTGCTCTGTCTCTGGGGAATCCTGTCACCCCCCACACCTCTGGCCTGCACCCCAACTCTTGTATAGATAAACAAGTCTTTAAAAGACAAAAAATAAGTTCACGTTGTTTCTTTGAAACATTCTGGTTTAAGTACTATACACTGATCTGGACAGTGCTCCCACTAAATTCAGGCATAACGTGGGGTTCATAGTAGTATCTACCCCATAAGTGTATGCTGAGCATTAAAAGCATTAACCAAGATGGCTGCCACCCACCAGCACCCATGTTCGTTTCATTCTCTTAGGCTCACAACTGCATGTTCTACTCTTTTGACCTCAAGTTCAGGGAGCCGCGGGGCTGATGCCCGGGCCATGGAGGCAGGCAGAAGGCAGACATGTCAGTTTTCCATCCATTCTCTTCCTGCTCCTGCATTTCTGGCATGTGAACTACAACACAGGCCTAACGAGGAAGGTGGAGTCACATGGCTGAAAGCACTTGAGTATGGACAACTAGGTCTCAACCCACCCAGACTCTCCCCGACCCCCACTGGTGCTCAGCGCGGCAAGAAAGGCAATTTAGAGCTGCCCCAAATGCTGGCCTGATGCTGCTATGGGTATCAAGTTAACGCGCTCATGTGAAAGATCAACGTCTGGTGCAGAGAAAGTGCCAGATAACTATTCTACTGGCTGATGCTACACTCACTCCATCACTGCGACTACAGCGTCCTCTCTGCACGCATAGCTCAGCCGGACCATTGTCTTCCCTCACTTGATGTAGCCGTTTCAACACGAAATACAATCCGCTACTTCAAGAGTCACAATACACTTTGACTTAGCCTGCAGTTCTAGTCAACGACTCAAAAAAGACCGAGAGAAATGGCTCCTTTTTAACATGTTCTTAGTTTAGCTTGATTATCCCCTTTTCTACCCTCTCAAGAACTGAAAACTTTGGAATTTAAAAGACTAAATGTGCACCTAATAAATATGCAGAACTCTAAGTCTGCATATTCTCACCACTGGCTCATTTTAAAGCCATTCTCTCCTTCACTGTATTGTTCTTCTGCCCTGTTTTTAAATGAGCTACACATTTTCGTGACTTAGAATCTACTTTTCTCCAAACTGCTGATGAAGAGGACGATGAGCAGAAGGCCCAGCGGGGACCCCGGGCATGGTCTCGAGCTCCCCAGGAGGCGAGAGGCCTCTGCTCAGGAACAGCCTGAGTTTTCAAAGCTTGGATGATACTGTTATTCAACCCAAATCCTTGCATCTGGCCATAGGGTTTCCTGTAGTTCTTGTCAGATGCCCCATCAAGGATGTAATTTACTAATCCATAGAATTAGCAGGGTTTTTTAAATATTTATCTATTGATACATACAGGACTGGGGTACAGGCCAGAGGTGCAGGAGTGATGAGAGGATGCACCAGAGACAGAGTAGGGAGCAGAACAGGCAGGTCTGCTGAAATACACTGCTGAGGGGAGCATCAACTCTCCCCCTCCACAGGGCAGCAGCCTCCTACTCACCTGCCCCCCCATGACTTACCCCTGCCGGGGCCTCTGCACTGACCTCTCGGCAGAGGCCGCTCTCCTCAAGTCCAACCGCCTATGACCATGCGGGCTTCTCTCTGCAAACCCGTCCTCTGAGGGCAGCTCTTCCTGCCTGTTTATGTTGGTGCAAGTGTGCTTTCTTCTTCTGACCCTTTTCCTAATAAAGTTGCCCTTTAAGTATAACGTCCCTGCACCCTGGAGAATCTCACCGCTGAAAGGGGGGCTCTGAGGTAACCTTCCCAGACCCCACAGCCCAAACCCACAGACTCCAAAGTGCGACAGACAAGGCAGCAGCTCATGCCCCGCTGTTCCTGGAGGCAAGTTCATCTGTGAAGCGGACTGAGGGAGTGAGCTCCAGAGTCTCAGCCGCCAAATAGCGACCTTGCTGCCTCCAGCCTCTGAGACTTCCAGCAGCCTCCTTAGCCTCTCCTCCTTGGTTTATTTTCCTGTAGGCAGGGGTAGTAATTCTTCCAGAATCAAGGTTGGCTACTTTATCAAGTGAACCTTAATGATGGCATTTTTGCCTTCTGGATAAATGAAAGGCAAGCCAGAGAGCTGGGAGCCAAAGTCTGGCTTCACACACAAATTCCTACCACTAAGTAGTTGCCTCTTTTGCTTATCAATAAGCAGCCACAGCATTTCTGAGCTGTAAATGTCTTCATCTCCTGCCTGAGGCCAGCGGAGTCAGAGTCACCTGGGCACCCCAGGAAGCTGTGGCCTCAGGGGAGTGCAACCATCCTCCCTGGCTAGTAGCTTCAAAGACAAGTCTGGAAGCCTCAGCCTCCTCTTCACAGGCTTTTAAGAGTGAACAAGGAAACCAGTCACAGGAGAGAGAGATTTGAGTCCTTCCGCCCCTCAGTGAGGCCCCTGCTGGGCCCAGGTGTGCACAACCTCGGAGGTGAGCAACCACAGGTACCAGTCTAGAGGCTATGGCAGGAGCCTCTAGGACTGTTTTATTTTACCCTACGGCACCAAATCTTCTTTGGTTCTGTTCCCCAGAAGATACCAAACATTCAGACTTTCGTGTAAAATCTCTCAAGTTTTAAATATTGACAAATGACTTGCTTAACATTGAGTATTTTACATGATTACTAACAACATATCAGCCACATTGGCATCTTCTGCCCTAAAGCCCCAAATCTGAATTCCTGAGCCACAGAGGACCTGTATTTGCCACCACCTGCTGTAACCGTGACCACAGATAACCCAGACTGCTGAGGGCACTCCGCCTTGGTTACGGAGGCCTTGAGGCCAGGCACCTGCCTATCCACTCAGCTATGCGCTCACCAACTTTCTTTGGCAGATATTAGTTGACTACAAGACTGTTCTTTCAGGCTCCCCAGAATCTCCTGATCAGATTCCTGACCTTCCCAGATTCCAGCTGCTCACCAGTGACCCCATTTATGGTACTGATTACTAATGGGACTGAGATTAAGAGCCTAATGCGAAGTTAAGTCTGAGTGTCAGGAGATAGAAAGTTATAGGCTAAGTCATCTTAGGAAAAGATCTGGAAAAATACACACCAAATAATCAGCAAAGGCATCCTGGGAGTTTTTTATTTTATATATTATGCCTTGGCCTTTTGTTTTGCTACAACAAGCAAGAAGTAATTTTGAAAACTAAAATAATGAATAATATGGCCCTCCCTGGTGGCGCAGCGGGTTAAAGCACAGCACTGAGAAGCTAAAGCCACTTCAGTATGAGTTCGAT
>NW_004567127.1:2949868-2967795 GCF_000260355.1 Condylura cristata | reverse complement strand
AAAAAAAAAAAGAATAATAATGGGGAAAATCTGATCCTTATCAACTCATAATTTAGTATCTATTGTGATTTCAGTGCTGTTCTATGTACCATTAAGATTATATAAGAGGCCCTCCCTGGTGGCTCAGCGGGTTAGCACGCAGCACTGCAAGCTGGCCACAGCAGCTTCAGTGCGAGTTCGATCCCCCACCCGGGCGGTGAGCCACATGGCGCGGCAGACCTCCCCTGTCTCTGCTCTCTCCCCTCAGCAGTGTACCTTGTTGATCTGCCTGTTCTACTCCCCACTCTGTCTCTAGTGAACCTTCTCACCACCCCTGCACCTCTGGCCTATACCCCAGTTCTGTATGCATGAATAAATAAATCTTAAAAAAAAAAAAGTAATACGCACAAGAAATACTCCTATAATTGAGTATTACAATACTCAGTTATAAGGGTAGCATGTGTGTGTGTGTCTGTCTGTCTGTGCTTTACTCATAAATACTAACAAAGTCAAGTGCTGAGTCCTTCATAAGAGGACAATCTGTCATCCTGTCTCACAGATGAAGAAACTAAGATTCAGAGAAAACAGAGGTCCCAAAGTGAAGCAGCTTGGTTATGGTGCTAAGCCCAGGGAGCTACACTTCCAAATGTCTCTGATGAATGTCTTCTTCAAGTTTCTATTTCTAAGGGTGCCGTGGCTCTGAAGAAGGCGATTTCGATAAAAACTAAATAAAGAGGCATTTAGAAGCAATTGCAAGAGATAAGATATACCCAAGCGTTCAAGTTTCACTTTTACACAAGTGAGATTTGTTAGCTTCCTGCTGATTTTTGTTTTCACTTATTTCCTTAAACAAAACCTACCCCGAAGACTGAACATCCAAGAGGGCCAACACCCAGCTCTCTTTCATGGAGCCTCAGTGATGCCAGGGCCCTTCAAAATCACCTCTTCTAACATCATCAAACTTAAACCAAGAAACTGAGGCCCGAGGGCTGGCTTAGAGTGGCTGATGGCAGAACTGGCAATGGAGTCAGCCTGCGGCCCTTTAGGTCTGGCCTGTGGATGACCCAGGGACATCAAACTGACAGTCACAGGCCGCTCCATTTACAAGGCACCTGCGACCTGCCCTTCACTGACTCGGTTCCTAGAGTGTGGTTCATCGACCAGACAGTGTACTAGTGTAATCATCCTTGTTTGGAAAAAAGATTTTGCTCAAGAGGAACAAATTGGCATATAAAATGCCTCTGAGGGGCTTTATGTTATCTTCAACCCTCTAACACAAGGCTCGGGTCACCCTTTCACAGCTAATCAGTGAGAGAATACAAGGCCCAACTCCAGGCCTTTTAAAAATATGTGTAGGCCTTTCCCTGTGTGCTCCCTTCCAGGGTACGGCAGGAAAAGCTTTGGATAACGCCCAAAGACTGTAGCTTCTTTAGAAGCAAAGCATGCCAATAAAAGCTCTGCTTCCGGAGGGGGGGTCACTGGAAATAAAATAAGAGTGCATTTCATTCTGTCATCTCCTGACTTATAAAAGTGAGTTAGAAGACCAGACTCCAGGGGAGTCGCTGCCTCCCAGTGCTCCAAGCGCTGTGCTCATTCCTCATTGTTTCAGTCTGGGTCTTGTCTCGAGGCCAGCTTCCTCTGTTCACACAGCAGCACCCCGCCCGAGCCGGCACCGCCCGCGAAATCCACGCCCCCTCAGATCAGGTGAGGGATCTCGGGCTTAAAACTTCTGTAAGTCTCGTCCTCAGGATCCCTTGAAGTAGGCCCTCGGGCGAGCCGTAGCCCGAAGCGATGCCAAGTGTGATGCCATGTGTGACTCTGCCATCCTTCCCCCGCTTCCTGGAGGTGTCCTTGTCCCCCCTAGGTCTAACTGCAAAGCACAGTGGGGGAGAGACAGTTCCGTGGGGTCAGCAGGTCACTGGCACTGAGTGCTTGCAAGCCGCAGTTCTCCTGAGATAATGAGCTGGAATGAATCCACGCCCGAGTGCTGCTGCGTCTTTAATTATTTCTCTCAACAGAATGAACTATGTCACTGAAAGTATAAAATGCACCTAAGAAAATATTCTTCAGCAAAGCCCCATCGAATCAAGGTGTGACATCCCCCTAAACGGCCAAGTCACAAAAGCGCCAGTCATGCTGGGGGCCAAGTCAAATAGCTCATAACTCTGGACCTCAGGCCCTGCCTGCACTCCTAAGTGCAGCCTTAGGAAATTCCTGAGCAGGCAGGACGGGCTGCGTTGAGCCTTGCTTGCCTTGGCCTCGCTGGGGCGACTCTTCTGCAACTTGGCTTCCCCCCCACATCTCACACCTCCCCACAAGTGACCTTTTCACTCTGTGCTTAGCTGTTCTGCGGCCAGTTGAGTCTGCCCGGCCACGTCATTAGACTCCCGGCGAGAGGACGCGGTTGTCCACGGACGTGGCCTCCAGCTGTGCAGCAGGGTGGAAGCCCTGCTTGGCTTCCTGTATCTTTCTGGGATCGTCATGGGCACAAAGGTGGTGGCAAGAAGCTGGATACCCGCACGTCTCTGTGGGTGCCTCTGGTAGCCCTGGGGCTGCCCAGTCCTTTTTGGCAAACCGTGTTTCCCTAAAATGGAGGGGAGTTGGGCTCTGAATCTTCGACCTGGTGTTGTTCGGTTCCAGTGTCATGTCCTGAGGTGAAGTTTCCTTGTGCGCCAGGGCACGTGGCACCCTCTGGCCGTGGACTTCGCGCGTCCTAAAAGCGTGACAACGGGCCTCCCTGATTGCAGTCGCGGGCCGTCAGCTTGCCCTGTGGCTGTGTCACGCCGGCTTGCTTTAAATCACCATCATCCTCCCTAGTCTGGCTTGACTACTCTGCTTCTCCTACATTTATCTTGACGTTGGCATGTCTGCATTTCAATCATGGTTCCTGTTTGTCTGCTCTGACTCTGCACTAGGCTGTGAGCTTCTAAATTGCATGTAATAGTTCGTATGGATGGGGGTTTTTATGTGAACACCTAGCTCTATGCCCTGCACAAAATCTATTTTTAGGACACGTTGATGAGTCATTGCTGAAGGCTGAATTGTCTGAGTTTCAGTGAATAGTATTCCCAGGCCCTGTGGAATTAATTCTATTCCAGAAAGGTCTTATTTTTGTCTACTAGTATTACTTCACCATAAAAGATTAAGTCTGCTGTGTGAACACTCAAATAGGACACATATCCTGCTGAATTTATCATCCTAGAAAGGGTAAGTAGTTTAATGATCAAAAGGTAACTGCTATCAGTTATTGTGGAGGGTCACAATGAGCATGATGCCATCACCTTGTAAGAGTAAAGAAAGGTAGTGGTCACTTGGGCTTGATCTTTACGTTGGCCTGTAGATCAACATCCACTACAAAAGCTGTTGGGCTTTACGGAAATTATCAAACCAAACCGTCCCATACGGAGGCCTCACCCTCTGTATCAACTCTCCGCCATGCCACACCCCAACATGCAAGCATATATCTCAGATATAGAAACCTGACGATTTCTCTCTTCAGCTACCTAAGAGAGAGATTAAATAGCCAAGAGTCTTGCTTCCTGGTGGTTTGAACAAAAAACCAAGGTCTTCCAACCCCAGGTCCTCAAGCCTTTGCCCTGATTATTTGACTAGGGCCAAGGAAACCCTTCCAGAACCATGTTCCAGGAGAATGAGCCCATGTTAGATAAGGCTTGGAGAGCTTTAATGAGCAGATGTGTTAAGTACAAATTGCAAAGAAGCAAAATCAGAATTTGCAGGAAATGCTGCTTTGAAGAAGCCTGAAGCCCTGAGACCAGCAGACTCTGGATGGGAAGTTGGGTCTCTGGCAGTCTCCCAGAATATTCCCGGGAGCCACTTTCGGGTGAAGGGATTATGGAAGTTCTCTGAAAAATGCCTAATTGGGGAGGAGACCCTGGGTGGTAGTTGTTCTGGTGTCTCAATCTCCGAGAATCCCCTCTGAGGAATATCCCAACAGTCTGAGGGCAAAAGTCGGGTAGACTTCAGCAAATAAGTATCATTGCTTCAAAACCCTTGAAGAACAGAGGTTGAGACTAAGCCGCATTGCAGAAACCCAGTTTGGAGCCATGTAAGCAGATTTTCCTCGGTCCTTGGGGTTTCACGGAACATTGCACAAGGGTTACACACTCCTACTGCGGTCTCAGACAGCTGCAGAACTCCGGCTGAGCAGTGAGAGTCTACATGGTGGGCTCCCACGCCCCTATCACAGTTGGCTCTTCCTGGATGAAGTCAGGTAAGAGGTGCCTGCTTCTACTTATAAACTCTCTCAGGGGAGAGAACATGACTTCACCACACAACACTTTGTCCTAGTAAATAAAGACAAACAGAAAGACTGCTAAAATTGACTACATTAATTAATAGCACAGCCTGAACAAGATTCCTAAATGTGAACTTGGGCAAGATGCTTGACTTCTCTGCACTCTTTCGCTGGCCTTTCCTAGGAGGATATTAATGGTAACATCTTTCTCATAAGACTGTTGATGAGTGTTACAGCAGATGATGTATTAAAGTGCTTGGCCAGTATGTAATAAACTCTGATAAATGTTTATGGTTTTATAGTTATTACCACCTGGGAATTGCTTTTTCTGATTTTATAGATGTTCAAGATGTTCTAGGAGAGAAGAAAGGAGCTCCTATGGAAAGATGTATCTGAGGGACTCACTGAACTATAGTGGGGGTAAAAGCAACTGCTCCAGGTTGTTTTGTAAAGCATCCAAGTCGCTGGGATTTGAAGCTAGCCTTCACCTTACCTGCTGGGTTTATAGGAAAAGCAGATCTGAGAAAATCAGTCTAGATCAGCCCAAGGGCTTACAGAGACTCCCCAAAGCCTAACAAATCTGTTTCCTTTCCTTCTTAGGCACTCAACTGGACTGCATTTCCCAGCTTCTTCCGCAGCTAACTGTAGCCTTTGGAGTGCTAACCATAAAATGGGAGGAAGCTGTGTAACGAGCTCCAGGCATGGCTTATAAATATGTCCCGTTCTCTCAAGCTGCCATTTGCCCCCATCCGCTGCCTGAATGGTGAGGTAGCAAGCTACGTGTCAAAGATAACAGGGCTGGAAGGACCCCTATTTGATCACTGCTTGGAGAAGAGTCACTGGATCGGAAGTCCATGTTGACTTGTGAGGTGAAAGCTAAATGTGAGTGAGCTAATAGTTCAGGGTTCATCTGCTACAGCATCTGGAGAAAGCTTGGGAACTGCCCTGGGTGAAGGAAGGGTGTGCACACAGGAAGACATGATGGAGAGCGCTCCCAAAATCCTCCTGGAAGATTCCAGGCACTTCTAGAATGAAAACTGTTGGAGGGTGGACTTGGCTATCTCTCAGCCACCCTCTGTCCACTTCAACTTCGCTGGGCAAAAGTAAGAAAAAGGACTGAAAACCTCTTTGGTTTGCAATGCCTACACAGAGACGCAATAAAGTCTAAAAAAGCAGAAAGTGTGAGTAGGAAGCATCTGAAGTGGGAAAGGCCGTGAGGCTGGCCCATAAAAGATGAATGCTGTGAGCAGTAAAATGAGCTAAGAAAGAAAACATGATGAATGTTTGCTTGGTCTTCAGAAGCAAAGTTCCCTTTCACCACCCCACGCCGTACCATGCGCCTGGCGGGAGAGAGCAAGCCTCTGTGGAGGACTTGACTGGAGTACGTGGCAGCAGAACCTGTTCCTGGGGCCCTGGTCAGGGGAGGGGTGCTGGGGTGATGTGACGACTCCTCCATCAGCTCCCAAACCCCCCACGGGTTCTTTCCTGAGTGAGGGTTCCCACTGAGGCCCTGGAGGGGTCAGAATTACCCAAGTTGCAGAGGTCAGGCACCTCCCCACGTAGAGGAACTCAGTCAGGGTCCAGAGCAGCACGGGAGACCTTGAACTTGAGAATGGAGATTTAACTTAAAGGCGTCAACACTGTTCCTCTTGAAACCAGTGTCACGTAACTTTTGCCATCTGTATGTATGCTATTACATTGTTTTTACTGAGGTAAGTGTCACTGCTATAAAACCCTTAGGGGGACAGAAATGTCGGGTCTTGGCTTTGCAGGACAAGCAGAATTTAGTTTCTGCATTTTCCACAACTTAGTCAAAGGACAACTCAAGGCCAACCTCCTCCAGGAACACTTCTTCTTCTCCTGTGGCCCCGTCAGCCTCTTCGGGAGAAACATCTTCGCGGATGTCTGTCTTTGCTATTGGCAAGGTTGGTGATTTTTGCACATTACCAGTTTCAGTTTCCTTATCTATAAAATAGGGGTTGAATCGCAAATCCTCCAGGGTGGTTACTAGGATTATAGGATAACCTCGCATATTGTGTCACTTGTAATAAATACTCAGTCAAACTTTGCTCCCTTTGAAAATTCTTCACAGCTATAGTCGTGGCCACCAATTTAACGGTTTTAGTGTCCACTGTTTCATATGTATATATCTTGACCCATCTAGCCTGACATCTTCTTAAGGTAGAATTTCCTATAACTCCATATTCCATAGAATAACTCTAGGAAGGTTATAGAATACTAAGCCATAGTTGACATTTGATTATTTAATTATTACTATTAATCTGAGGGTTATGGAGTTATTGGTCATTTGATCATTTGTCTTAAGCTTTATACAAAGTCATATAGGAGGGATAATCATTCCTCATTGAGGGAGCTCATGGAAGTTTCATGACAGATTCATGAGGAGGCTATAAGTGACCGTAGTCCCCAAAGCACAGCAGCAGGACTTCAGCAAATAAGTATCAATACTACAAAGCCTTTTGGGGGACAGAAATGCCAGGCCTCTGCTTTGCCGGACAAGCAGAACATAGCTTCACACGAGAACGTGGCTGCACATGCCATAGGTTGGCATAATCAGTTTCTAAGATAAGACACACATTTTCACCAGCTCAAGGGTTGCAAGCTCTGTCCAAATGGGACTTTGCCTACACTTCCCAATCACTCTCTATTATCCTGTTATTTCTAATTTCCCCAAAATGATTTTTTCAATCTGAAATATTATTACTCATCTATTTGCTCATGGATTCCATATCAGTCTCCCACCAGACGATGATTTCTTCAAAGGTAGAAACGTGTCCAGTTGTTCGCTGCTGGGTCTTCATGCAGAGAGCTTGACACAGAGTAGACGTTAAATAGAGTGCTCAACGCAAACTGGGTGAATGAGTGAAGCTGGCCCCACGTGAGGACCTCTCTGAAAATCAGGTTGCGAACTGAATATCGTAAGCAGAAAACTTTGTGAAATGTCATCTTTCTGGCTGGGATTCCCTGAGAGGATAGCTGGATAGCCTGGACCCTTTAGCTTGCTCAGTGCAAATCAGCACAGCGGATCTCTGAAATCTTCAGAGTAATGAGTAAAGCAAACTTTTGGCTTCAACCAAACAGTTCTGGCACCAACCCTCAATGCTCCCACTATTGACAAAGTATTTCACAGGAGAGGGTATTAATTCATAAGCTGCAAAAAGTTTCTCCATCTCCAGTTTCAGTAAATGACTAGGTTTGAATTAAAATACTTTTCATTTTCCTCAAAATGTACATACGATATTGGGTTTTAAAGTGTCTTTCATTCTGAAACCATCACTAATTTGTCTAAAAATTCTGGGTATTTTGAGCTACCTGGGGATACAGGGAATTAAGTCTCAGCACTATGAAGCTAATGGCAGCCACTGCTGCACGTGTTCGAATCCTGGCCAGGGTGTGACCTCCAGGGTGCAGCAGAACTTTCCTGTCTCCCTGCTGCTCCCCTCAGCAGTAGATTTTAGTCAGTCTGCAAAAAATCCTGGGTTTTTTCAAAGCTCAAATTCTACTCCTAATTACAACAATCCCAACCTAATCTTACCCTGAGCATCTTGGTGAATTTTCAGAAGCTTTTAGATCACTTGCTTCCCAGGTGCTTGACTACTTCCAGCATGGGCACTTCAAGATAGAAAATAAGATCGGCAACTTTTTAAACCTTCCATTCTGGGTAATAGATGCCAGCAAGCAGGTGTTTAAATTACATTTATATTCCCCTGTCACAGAACACCATATGAAAAACAATAAATCTTTGTGAATTTAGGTGCCATTCATTTAAAGTGAATGAAAATTCTATTATGCAACCATTTTGTACTATCTTTAAAAATAAAGAGCTTAAGGGGCCCTCCCTGGTGGCGCAACGGGTTAGGGCACAGCACTGCAAGCTGGCCTCAGCCGCTGCAGTGGGAGTTCAAGCCCCAGCCCTAGAGGTGCCCACATGGCGCGGCAGACCTCTCCTGGCCCATCTGCTGCTCCCCTCAGCAGTGTACTTTGTCGATCTGCCTGTTCTGCTCCCCACTCTGTCTGGTGCATCCTCTCACCACCCCTGCACCTCTGGCCTGTACCCCAGTTCTATGTGCATCAATAAATAAATCTTTAAAAATAAATAAATAAGGAGCTTAAGAATAAATATGTGTCGAGATTTCATATTAGGCCGGGAACTATCTTAGGCACTGAGGATGCAAAGACAGTCTCTCTTAAAGGAACAGGAGCAAGGAGGAACCCCCTGAACCTGGAGAGGAGTCCTTCTGGTGAACAGTCTTTGGTGTTATCAATGTGCCAATCACAATGAATTTCCACTATTTCTCTAAGGAGAATAGAGCACATTCTTGACAATTATTTATCCAGTTTGTGTCAGAATAAATGTTTTCGCTTTCTTCGTTACAGATAAAAAGATAGGCCATAATTCAGATACAACAGATTTGGATTGTTTGAATTAATCCAAAGTGCAGAACATTTGTGCTTCCTACTCTTAAATGATTTTTGAAATGACTATTCCTGTTAAAGTGAAGACATGGAGATTGCTAATGTGAAGTTGGCTGCGGGCTTTGATGATTACGTGTGACCCAGAGCACCGGCAGCTCTGGTGATACAGGTCAGTGTGCCCAGCGGAACGCCCCCTGGGGAACCGTCTGGACAGGGCTGAGAGCCAACTCAGGGCTGATGGCTGCCTCGCAGCCACGTGGAAGCCACAGGCCACTGCTTTACAATTCTAGTCTTGCACGAGGAGAGAGTCCTTCCCGCCCCATCTCTCAGAGTTACCGGGAAGCTCCGGTGTGATAATACGTGAAGACACTTACAGAACAGCCCTAGACCCTGGACTTGCCCGTTAGGAGGCGTTTGGGACAGGACTCGGACTCACCCTCCCAGGCTGTGGCAGTCCAGCAGAGGGCACGTGGACATTTCCTCTTGAACACACCACGTCCGTCCAGCTCAGAGGCCCATCGGCTGCTTGGGTGGATCTCTGCTGGATATCCCGGGCCTCACGGTGAGGCAGAGACCCGGTGGAAGAAGTTTGTGCTAATTGCATGGAACTGAAGATCGAATTCCCAGCTCAGTCATGTGCTACCTGAAGCCTTGATTAAGTACTTAACCTTTTAGAAACTGGTTTTCATGTCTGCAAAGTAATGATAAAAATAGTCTATCTCACAGACGTGGGAGGACTGGGTAAGATAGTGACTTAGCAGGCCCTCTCTGGTGGTGCAGCGGGTTAAAGCTCAGCACTAAGAAGCTAAAGCCACTTCTGCATGAGTTCGATCCCCGCCTGCCCAGAGGTGACCCACATGGCGCGGCAGACCTCTCCTGTCTTACCCACTGCTCCCCTCAGCAGTGTACCTCATCAGCCTGCCTGTTCTGCTCCCCACTCTCTCTCTGATGAATCCTCTCACCGCCCCCTGCACCTCTGGCTTGTACCCCAGTTCTGTATGCATAAATAAATAAATCTTTTAAAAAAAAAAAAAAGATACTCACGTAGCACAACCGGGCAGAGTCTGCCCGCGGATAGCTGAGGTTGGCTTCAGGCTCCCGCAGTTCCTGCAGCTAGAGGAAATTCCCTGCCAGGTCATATTTGATCTCGATTCCTGGTTCCCTCTCTGTGAGCTGTTTGATCCTGGATAATTCACTCAATCTCTCTGGAGCTCAGTTACTAGTCATGAAATGAGGCTGGTAACGTTTTGTCCGTGGGGTTTATCTAACAATGACACAAACCATGCAGAGGAGCGCTGTGCTCCCTGGAGAGCCTCGTACAAATCCTCAGGCTGCTATTTGCCCTTTCATACGAATGAGAACGCAGAAAACAATTGCAAAGATTTTATTTAGCGGCTTTTTGTGCTTGGCACTTAGAAACAAAGTTCCGTGCATAAGGGCAAACTTTAATACACCTTTCCTTCATACATATTTTACATACCCTTTTTATTGCCCCCTTTTTTAATATTCATAATATTGGATTCCCCACTAGGCACATAAATATACTTATCTACAACACCTCAAAACCAAAAATCTTAATAATATCTGTATTATTTTACTTGGTATTATTTGCATTTCCACACCACTTAAAAAGTTTAGCTTATACCAAACTTCACTTGTTTTCTTATCATGAAAGGATTTGAAAGGGAGGGGAAAGATGAAGGGGAAAAACCCAAAACTTCAAATGCAATGAACTATTTGATACAAACAGGGCTTTAGGGCAGGGGGAGGGGCAGAGGGCCCACTAGCGGCGCTCCAGGACAGTGCTCCTGCCCGGCGGCCACGGAGCGGGAGCCCTGGGCAGGGTCTGGACCTGCCTGCAGAAGGCCAGGCCTGAAAGCGGCGCCTCTGCCCCTGGCGTCATCTGCTGGGGTACAAGCTCTTCCTGGGCACACGCTCTCTACTGTCGGCGCCCTGCCTGGGGCACCCTTCCTGGGGGCTGAGCTGCTTCTGGATCCCGTGGCCAGGGGCGTGCGTGGATCCGCTTCCCCACCCCGGGGCCTCCTGGTGAAGCCCCGACCTTGCAAGGTGCCCCAGAGAGATTCGATCTCAGTGACGCAGCGATTCTTTCCATGACCTGTCGGTGGGCAACCCCAGCCCGATTTCCTTAGTGAGTCGAACTCTCGTCATCGCTCCCTGTCTCAGAGATGCTCTCGCTCCGCGCGCGCGCTCTCTCTCCCTCTCTCTCCCTCTCTCTCTCTCTCTCTCTCTCTCTCTCTCCCGCTCTCACTCTCCACGTCAGCTGCTCCTACGCCTTCTTAGCACAGGTGTCACTTAGAACATCGGTGATGGCACTGAGGGGAAAAAAAAAAAAGCTAAAGTTCAAACACAACCTTCTCCAGGAAACCGAGTCAGCCGCAAAGCTGATGTCGCTCCACTCTTGGTGACCGGGAGGGCTGCGGGCGACGCGGTCCAGTCCAGGAACCAGGTAAGCTGCGGGGGAGGGCTGGCAGCTGCTGCCGGCTAGTCCATCCTGTGTGGGACACAGACTCCGGGGAGGCACCATCCCGGGCCCCCTGCAGAGTTCGCCGTCTCCGGCAGGGGTGATGCGTGTCTGCGCGTGAGTGTGGACATGAGCACACGGAGTCCACGGATGCCCGCGGAGTCTGCACGCGGGAGGCCACTTCCCGTGGCTGCTGCACGCCAGCGTCTCCCTTAACGGAGCTATAAAGTGATTATCAGTTTCTTCGGAGGCCACTGGGGAGTCGGTGCCGGTTTATAAAGCAAGGTCCGGGCAGGCGGAGAGCGAAGGGCCGCTGGCGGGCCAGGGCGCCGCGCGCGCGCGTCCTTCGCGGGCTCAATGTCTCTGGTTCCGGGGTCTGGGCTTTGTCCTGCAGACAAGAAAGGCGCGCCCGCAGTTCCTGTGTTCCCAAGGTGGTGGGCTGTCGGGGTGGGGGCTGCCCGTGGCCACCCGGCCGCGGCTGGGGCGCCGCGGGGCGGCCTACACCATGTGCACGGACATCTGCGGCGAGGAGCCCGGGACGGCGCCGTACTGCCGGCCGTCGCAGGCGTTGGCGGCCTGCTGGCTGTTGGCCGCGGGGCTGATCATGTGCATGCCGTGCTCCATCCCCGCGGGCAGGTACGGCCGCTCCCCGAAGGCCCCGTTGGACGGAGACGAGCAGAGTAAAGTGCTTTGGGAGGCGCTCAGTTTTTCCGGGCTAGCGGCTAGCCGCGGAGAAGTGGGGAAATTGTATCCGTACAGGTTGTAAGGGTTGTGGAGCGAGAAGGCGTTGTAGGAGCTCTGCTGCACGTGGCCGCCCCCAAACACGTGTGGCGAGGACGAGCCCGACGCGGCGTTGCCCGCCTGCATGACGTACTGGAACTGCGAGGCGGGGAAGGACCCCAGCTGACCGCCGTAAGCCTCCATCTTGCTGTTGCTGGGCAACGAGGGCGGCGTCGGGATTCCTGAGATCAGGGATGGAGTCCTCTGAGGCATGAAGGTTTCCGAGGGCTGAGTGGCCGAGGCCGCGCCGCTCTGCAGCCGGTTGTAGCCACTGTCACTCAGCCCCGGGTAGCTCTGCAGGGCGGCCATGTTGCTGCGGGCGCACGGTGGGTACTCGGAGAGGTTCAGGTTGCACAGCTGGCTCTCTCGGCAGCCCACGTTGAAAGTGTTGGGGGCCAGATGGAAGGTTGGCGGAGAGCAGGATGGAGACAGCAGGTGAGAAGAGGCTGAAGGGGACGGAGTCCCGGTGCTGGAGGTGGTGGGGGAAGTGCCAGTGCTGCCCCCTGAAAAACAGACCACGGAAACCACTGAGGCAGAAGCCACGAGAGGGGCTTCGGGTCCAGCCAGACGCGAGACGCGCAGGAGGGACCCTCAGGCCCCCCGGGTCCGTCACCAGGGCTGAGTGGCTCAGAACCACTGCTTTCTCTTAACCCAGCAGAAATGCTAAGTGACACCCCTGTCCCTTCAGACTGACACGACAGACACGGAGACACGAGGTAGACAGACACTCGCGCTATCGCGTTGCACGAGGAAGGCGACTAAAGAACTCTCTGTGAAAGCCCTGCTAAACCTTGCTTTTCCATAAGTAAGTACTCCCTTGGCCACTCTGACCATCAGATTCACTTTCCAGTAAGTCCTCTGGAAATCAGGTTCAAATCAACTTTCACCATTCTCAGTGAACAAGACGGAATGGTATTTTAGCCAGGGGCCCATTGTTACTTTGCCATCGTTTGTCCTCCAAAAATACAGGGCAGCAGAGCAGGACCTGGATTTCAGAGGAAATGCGGGGCTGGGCAGGCTGCAAGGTCAAGGTTAACGCCTAGGAGGGCTGAGCAGAGTGGCCCAGGTAGGAAGCTGTGCGGATGGGAGAGCGTCCTGGCACGTGAAAGACATATGAGCGCCATTTTGAGAACTAAGTTAGAGTCAGCAGGGCTAATCTGGAAATAAATCATCATGACCAGGCAGCTCTGTCCCTGCCCTTTGGAACACCGGCCCCATCTCAGAGACTGCGATAAAAATCATGACGGCAGTCATAGAGGCTTATACGGCCAAGAGCCCAAGAGGCCATGCTGTCAGGATGTCAGGGTTCTACTTAGCACTGCCACACTACACCCCAGTAACTCTGGCATGTGGCTCAGCCACTTTGGTTCCATTTTCTGTATTCAGAGATGGGAAACTGCTTTTAGGTCAGTCATCTCAAGCTGGAATCAAAAACTGCCCCCGGTTCCGTTTCCACAGTATAGGAAAGCCCCCCCCCCCAGCTGACCTTCACATGCGGGTAGCGTCGCGCATCAAAGACACAAACCCCAAAGTGCCCTGAGTGGGGAGTCTTAAACCCGAATGTCCATGAGACTTTAGAACCCAGAGGGCCGCACCTCCAGTGTTTGGTTCTGATTCTGGGAGAGTTCTGGTAGGATCAGAACGTGCTTGTCTGGTAAGTCCCTGTGCGATGATCCCTGAATCTGCCCTTGGAAGGGGCGCCCGGGTATCAGGTGCCTCTCGGAACTGGACCGCTGGCTAAGGCACCCCCAGGGGACAGTTCCATCTAGCCTACGTCCAGTCTGCTCCCACACAGCTTTAGAATGCTGAAGGGGGGCTAGGGCTAGCCCCAGGGCTAGGAAGCAGTGGCAGGTCCCTGTGTCCTGTCTCTGCCATTAGAAGTCACGGTGATAACTGGGGCTGCCGGACGTCCCATTTAAATTCCAGAAGCCCCGGCCACTTCGTCTTCTTTAGGGAGTCTGCCATGTAGAATTCCTCCTTCAGGGCAAGGTTGGGACTCGCCCAGAAATGCTGAGCACTATTATTCACCTTGGGACACAGTGTCTGCCACAGCTCCTGTTGGGGGTCTTCGGGGCTGCAAGGAATGGGCAAAGGGATTTTAAATGGAAAGGAGCAGAGACAGGTGCTCCAGTGAGGAGAACGTGAAGGGAACCAGCGGCATTCCAGCCACATCGGGAGACAAGAGCCACCCTCGGCGTGAAGGGCGAAGGCCCAGGTGGGCACACAGGCGACAGACACCTCCAAGAGGAGCCGTCATCAAGTTTTAACTGGGGCTGGGGGCAGCCTCGGCCTATACCACAGTCGTGGTCATGAGCTGGGGGCGGAAATACAAATTTCGCTCCTGCTGATAATGTCTTCAGGGTTACATTTTGACAGAGTTAAATTCATCCAAGTAATATCAGCTCTTCCTCAGTGAAAAGAATTTCCCCAAAGAAATTCCAAGGAAGAAGCGGAATTAGATACAAATAACTGCTGATTTTAGAGTCATTTCAGGAAATATGATCCCGTTCCTGCCTAAGGCTCCTTTAAGAGAAGAAAGATAAATGTTTGTTCCACAAATTGGGAAAAGGCCACTATTGTAAATACCCCTGGGGGAAGCAAGTGAGCAGCTGGCCGGGCAGAGGAGCCCCAAGCCCCATTGCTGGCCAGTGTCACTGTCGAGGTCGTGACCACGGGCGAGGCAGGCTACCGACTAATTCTCATCTGCGAAATCAGAGCTCAAGCTGACGCGCTTCAGTTTCTGAGGAATTAGAGCTGCCTGAGCATTGCATTTATGTTCTGGCAGTAGCCAGAGCTTCCCAGGGAATCACCTTAACGCAATGGGAGCGTTCTAGAAGGGAAAGCCAGAACGATGAGGAAGACCATATCCGCTTCCTTTTTGAACCCCTGAGGCGTCTGCCTTGCGCCTTCTGGGAAGCAAGCGCTTGGCGCGGCTGCGTGCAAGTTGTCTCTCTTCTTCCCCCAAGGCCACGAGCTTCGGCAAAGGGGGCTGTGGCATAAATGGCAAAGCCGACTCCAGCTGTAGACGGCTGCTTTGTGGGCTACGTATCTGCTCGCCCCTCGTTGGGAGTCAGTCCCGGCTCCCCGGGACCTGGCGTTCATGTGGCCCCCCAAGACTGTGGCCAGAGCTCTGCAGGGCCCTGTTACAGGTATGCCTCACGGGCACTGCCCAGCCCCGCAGCAGGTGATGCCGGAGGGGGCGGATGGCTTCATACGACGCTCAAGGGGTTTCTCGGATGGCTCAAGATGGGGCGAATGGTGCTGACTTAAGGCCTCAACTGGTTTCACTACTAAAAAAGAAGACGGGAACTATTAAGCAGTAACAGGGATTTCTGCAAAGCAGATGAGGGGCATATGGTAAGAAGTTTGTAGTCAGCTTGCTTTGGCTTTTCAGTGGCACTCACTGAAAGCAAGACTTGGTGGCCTGCTGAGTTGGGGGGGGCAGGAGGATGGAGCCCCCACATGACTGCGTATTTGAAGGGGGAGAGCACGTCTACCCAAGAGAAGTTCACTTTGCTTCCACTCACTTTGAAGAAATGCTCTTTACATGCCTAACACAGACCCTCGCTGCTTTTCAAAGTCCACATAGAAAAGAGACTGTGGTGTTCATTTTGCAGAGAAGCAAATGGAGATACAGGAATTCCTGACCCATTGTGATCTAACAGCTTGTCAACCGTTAAACAAGATTGGGAGTGCCGGCCATGTGCGAAAGAGGCAGTTTACCCGCCCTGCCACTTCAGCGCTGGCTGACGAGACAGACACCTCTTCTCGAGCGAGCGGAGGCCAGGCCACCCCGGTAGAGAAGGGCCAGGGCCACAGCCCTCACCTGCATAGCTCCCCTGTACCTGCAGATCTGGAATGTGCTAACAGACTTGATTTAAACTTTACTTAATGGATGAGCATGGTCCCAGAGGCAGACAAGCCTGGGTCTGATCCTAATTATCTTACTGGCTGTAGGACACTGACTGGGTAGCTGCTCAGATTCCTGGATCATATCAATGGAGATATGAGTATCTACCTTGAGGGGATGCTTTGAGAAATAAGTCAAATAACACATATCACAAAGCACACACGGACACGAACTATCTTTTTTCTCTTTTGATGAGTGAAGGAGTAAAAGAAGGAAAAAGGCAGTGGGTTGTACTCGGAACGATCCTCAGGTCTGGCCTCTGTCTGCAGAGGGGAGCCTTGGCCTCCCGCACACTGGTGAGTGTTAAGTCCGAGCCATAAGTTCGTGTGGGGCAGCTGGCAGAGCTTCCAGGGCCCTGGGCGGGCATACCCCAGGAGCTCATGCCCAAAGGCTAACTCAACTCCTTTTTGGGCGCTTCGGGCCCACCCCGCCTCAGAAGATGGGTTGCTCCCCAGCCCCCAATCTTGCCTCAAATGGGGAAAAACAGAACAAAACACAAAGGGAGGCTGGCATGTTCCCCCACTCCTCAGAGGCCTGCCTTCCCTTCCCAGAGGTCATTACCACGCAGTGCCCTGAGAGCTAAGGCCCCACCTCCAGGACCACCTCTCACGCTGCCTCGCTCACTCACTCAAATTCCTACCTGACATCCACTCGCTCCAATCGTCATGGTTAACAGCCAAAAGAACCCCACAGAACACATGCTCAGCAGTGACCCCACTGAGGACAGTCGCCTTGCTGTCCCCGAGCTCCATGGAGCCGGCAGATGGTGACGGGAAGATCCCAGACACCCAGTCTGCTAGCTTTCTGCCTTGACATCATCACTTCCAGATTGGAAGATGGAGGGTTTCATGGGCACTTTCCTTTGGGGTTTATTTATTTCATTGTGCTTTTTCCCTTCACGAAATTGGAAAACAGTAAAACAAAACCCCATCTGTGTTAGTAAAGAATACATTTCTGGGCTCTTCCTGGTGGTGCGTTGGGTTAAAGCACTGCATTATGAAGCTCTCTGAAGCCACTGCAGCATGAGTTCAAGCCCTGGCCAGGGAGATGACCCACGTGGCACGGCAGACCTCTCCTGACCCCACTCACTGCTCCCCTCAGCAGTGTACATTGTGAGTCTGCTTGTTCTGCTCCCCACTCTGTCTCTGGTGAATCCTCTCACTGCCTCTGCACTTCTGGCCTGTACCCCAGTTCTGTAAGCATAAATAAATAAATCTTAAAAAAAAAAAAAAAGAATACATTTCCATGTAATCACTCAGTGACTCAGTGGCATCTGCCTGAGGAGAGAACACTGCGAGCCCTCAGAGTCCTCGAGGCTTTCTGGCCGGCCAAGATGGAATGTGGTAGCCTCAGCCCTGGGGCGAATTCAGGTGAGAAGAGGAAGCTTGGGGTGATAGGAAGCAGGGAGGTCAGACTTGCAGGTGGTTTGAAAACCTGTTCCCAGCTGGGTGTGGTAGTGGGTGAGTGTGGCAGGGAGGGAAACATCTTGGGTCAAGAGTGGACCCAGGTGTCCACCCCCAGGAGAGGGCGCCAGGACTCATGTTTGGTCACTTTGAGCATAAAGGGCTTTGGGAACAAAATAGAAAATGTCATCAATAACTGTTTTAGTCCCTCCCTGGTGGCACAGGGGTTGAGTTTCAGCAATGTGAAGCTGTCCCCAGCCACTGCGGCACAAATTGGATCCCCCGCCAGGGAGGTGATCCCCAGAGCACAGCAGATCTCCCCTGTCTCCCTGCTGCTCACCTCAGCAGTAGATTTCAGTAGATCTGCCTGTTCTGCTCCCCACTCTGTCTCTGGTGAGTCTTCTCACCCACTGCCCCTCTGACCTGTCCCCCAATTCTTATATGCATAAATAAATCTTAAAAAAAAAAAGCAGGCTAATAAACCCCTACATTCTTCTCCAGATGAGAAAACAACTGAACACCCTACTCAATATGATTTTCAAAATAGGATTTAGGTTTGTGCAAAAATGTGGCTAATTCTCCTATGCGCTTTCCTTGAGGTTTTATTAAAATAGGAGTCTTAACAGATGAGAAGCTCAAACAACAGCAAGGGAACGTTAAAAAAGCATCCCACCCACATCC
>NW_004567127.1:2943134-2949768 GCF_000260355.1 Condylura cristata | reverse complement strand
GATTGCACAGTCGACAGGCCAGATAGTCCATGTCTAAAGCAATGCGGCCATGGAGTACCTGGGTGAGTCAGTCAGTCCTGCTTTGGTGCCATCTGCCAATATTCTCCTCGCTAAATGGGAATCACAAAAAGCCACAGGCCACTGGGGTCCCCACCAAGAGGTCACCACGCTCTACTGGCAACACAAGACAGCTGAATGCAGTGGCTGTGTCTCTTGTCTGCATGTTGTGAGTGATCCTGTCCAGAGTTGCTGGGGCTCTTAGTTCTTAAGGCAAGAGGGGCTGGGTGAAGTCACTTCTACATCCCTGCCTATTTTTCAATAAGGAGAATCTGGATCAGGTTCAGTGTCTAGTTCAAAAATACATTCCAATTAAACTCAAATTGCCTTGGCTTTCCCACCACCATGTGCACCCAGTAATTCCACTCTCATCCCTCCACCGATAAAAAAGGGCATCACTGAACAATTGTCATCCCTCGAAAGCTCAGTTTCTCTGAGATCACTGTTTGCAAGGTGTCAACAATAGGTCTTCATGGCAATACGTTTTTCGTAGACACTCCATGAACCCCGAGCAATCGCGGCAGGTTCCCTGGTCTGCGCCTGCGCGTACGCACGTGCTGCGGAAATAAACGCTGGGCGCCCTCCCGGGGATTGTGCTGGGCCAAATCTGCGCACAGATTCACGCTGTCTGAGATGCAATGGGACAGGCTCTGCCCACCTGAGCCGCAAGACCATCGGCAGCCTCATGCAGCGTTCATCAGGCCCTTCCTGGGTGCCAGACCCTGGGGCCACAGCGGTGAACATTAGGTTGCCGTTAAGGCTGGACTCAGAAACCGGCAAGATCCCTGTCAGTCTTCCAGCACCATCCTCCACGAGACACAGCTCTGCTTAGCTCGGGAAGTCAACGGGACAAGGGCAGATGAACACGAAGCCACCCGGTGTCTTTGCATGTCTCCTCTCCGTTTACAAGACATGTTTACATGAAGGGCCCCTTTGGCAGGGTTTCGGCGTAGAAGTGATTTGACCAAGGTGATACAGAGTTAATCACCATGAAAGATGAGGACCCAGGTTTCCTGGCTCCCACAGACTCTCTGCCTCTTACGGGAGATGGAAGCCTCAGAGAGGTGGCCACACCTCAAAGATGCCCTGACTCTGCTTCTGTCACATTATGGGGAGCAAGTCACTTCCTAAGAAGAATTTCCATTTCTCCTCCCCAAAAAAGAGAGGGAGAAAGAGATGGAAATTCCGCATCCTTTGCCTGATCTGATCCCCGTGAAGGCAAATGGGCCATCAAGTTTTCAATAACTAATCATGAGAAAAACAGTCTCCCCTGTCCTGGTGCATCTTCCCCTTGGGTCTCCCAGACATGGACAAAGGAGAGATGAGAAAGGCGAGGGTGGCGATGGCTAGCAAGTCTACGCCATGCTATCTCGTTTAATCCTCAGGAAACGGATTACGTTTCTCATTTTGCAGGTGGAAAGAAGTGAGCATCAGAGCGGACGCACGACTTGACCGAGGCCGCAAAGCTAGGAAGGAGGATGGGAAGAGACCAGCCCAACTTGTCCGCTCCGGAATCTATGCTTCAAACCATGACACTCATTTTAAATCCTGAGCGATTTCAGTCATTTTGGCTAATAAACCTACGTCCGTGTGAAAACTGCTAGAAGCTTCCCTGAGAAGAAAATGTTATATATTCTCAAGTCCTAGAATGGCTTCCATCACAGTCACAGATTCTAAAATTTGGATTCTATGAACGGTGGTCATTGGATGGAACTGAGTAAGCTGATCTGTCATGATGATCAGTGTCACTTTGGGGACAGAGAAAGTTGAGAAAGTGACTCATACAGCCTCTGACACCTTGGTGCTTTCTTTCAGGCACCTGATGAAGGGCCCTACCCGCGGGACAGCCCCTGGCTGAGGGAAGGAACTGAACCAACCCACCGGCCGTCTGCCCATTTGGCCTGAGGTTTTCCCAGCCTGAGCCACAAGGGAAAGGAGATCTAAAACTGGGAGAAAGGCACAGAGCAGTGTGTGCTGGGGGTGGGTGCTGGGGACACCGGGCGGCCTCCCGGTCCAACCCCGTGAGAAGCATCACTCCACATAAACAAAGCAGGAGCGAGCCCAGGGTGACAAATGCAGATGGGCTTGAACGGCCCTAATTCCCATGGTTTGCAATTAAGTTTCTCGCATCTATAAAACTAGAATCAGAAAACAAAAGGCTGCCTTGAGGAGTAAGTGAAGTATACGAAGATCTCTTCAAATACCAAGAGTCATGTGAATGCTTCATAATCGAAATAATCGTTTCCCCACCCTCATAACGAGGAACCTATCACCTTGGCCTTCAGAAGGGGAAATCATTTTAAGCACCAGGTGGAAAGGCTGCTGAAACCAGCTCATCTGTGCAGTGGGAGGCTTCCATGACACCTGCAGCTACCACGTTCTCTTCATTCCAGAAGCATCTGTGTGTGGACCCCACTGCTGGGCCCGTGACATGCTGTGTTCAGCCCAGTCCCCACGCCCTCCCTGGCTCTGCCACGAAGCAGAGGCCTCACCTTGCTGCTTCTGCATGGTGGTGAAGTCCTCAAAGGTGAGGGTGCGCACAGGGGGTCTCCAGAACGCGTAGGTCTCCATGATCGCTTCCAGTCCAGTCCTGGGCAGAAAGAAAAGCAAGCAAACGCAGCCGTAAGTAACCCCAATGAGTCAAACACCCTGAGGTGGTGTGCCTGACAAGTGGACAGGTCATCGTGGGCAGGGAGTGTGGAAGAGGCCAGGTGCACGCGACACTGCACTGCAGGGGCAAGAAGACGCACCCCGCCCCGTGGCTTGCAGGCAGTAGTGGAACCTCAAGTTGACCTGCATCGTGTTAAGTGTTAAAGGTCAAAGTCATATAACATCGCGGACAGAGGTGAGGGGGTTGCAGCATGGGCTGTTCCCCAAGCACCAAGCAGTGACACAGTCTGTGTAAGGGCCACACGCGACCCTTAAAAACTTCTTAGCTGGAGCCTCCCTGGTGCCCTGGGGATGAAATCTCAGCACTATCACCACCACAGCCCGAGTCCATCCCTGGCCAGGGAGTGACCCACAGGGAGCTGCAGACCTCTCCTGTCTCCCTGCTGCTCCCCTCAGCAGTGGATTTCAGTCGATCTGCCTGTTCTGCTCCCCGCTCTGTAACTAGTAAATCCTCTCACCCCTCATACCTCTAGCCCCAGTTCTTCTGCACAAGAATAATTTTTTTTTAAAAATTATAATCCAATGGAGACACACGACGTGGATGAAAGGAGCGGTAAGCAATCACTACACTTGAGTGTCTGTTTCAACAAGAAATACCTACCTGAAGGCAAAACATGAGTCTGGTTCCAGAAATTGTCCCCCAGTTAAAAGACCGAAACATTTCTGCAAGTACGTCTCTGCACTGTTGGGATCTACTGAGCAAGCTGGCCCCAGAGGACACGGGCCAGACACGGTCAGCTTCGAGTGAACACAGCGCTCAGGGGAACAGTGCTTTACGAGCGGCTCACGGAGGCTGCCAATGCACTGACTGCCCTCTGCCCACCGTCCACTCTGCCCTGAAAAGGTCCTGGAGTATATTGTTTTAGCATAATTATGCTAAAAAATTCAGACATATGTTTGCCCCTGTTCTCAAAACAGAATTGGCTGGTGCTTCTGTTAAAATCTGAAAATAGCTTCTGACTTTTTATTTTCCTGTAAAACCAACTGCTTCGCTTTTAAGTGGAGGAGGAGGTTCAGAGACGCGGTGGGATGGAGGAGGGAGGAGGAGCGTCCGAAGTCCACTCACTGCAAAGGCAACCAGAAGGGTCGTGGTGTCCCTCCTAGAAAAGACCAGCTTTCTATTTTGAGAGAAAACTGCTGCTGCCGCATCGCGGCCCCAGGTGATAACCCTTCCAGAGTTTGCTTGTCTTCCATGCCAAGAACAAAGTGAGAAGCTTTCGTTTAAGTGAGAACAAATATCCTTTCCTTATAAGCTCCCCTGAGGTGCTTCTCAGCAAGTGGCATATCCACTGATTGGCTCTTTGTGTTGGAAAATTTCCCCTCTGAAAGGCCTTACTCGCACAGTTAACTTTCTAAAGTCTTCCCTGGAATCTTGGAGGCTTTAAATACACCGATGTTGGCAAACCAAACTCTGTATTTTAAGAAGAGGTGGGGAGGAGAGGGTGTTGCATGGTGTTTATTAGCTGTTAATCTGTTAAAAGTAGGAATAGAAGACATCTCCACATAACCACCCTACTTTAATGCTGAATACAGTGCATCAGACTATTCGTGGAGAGAAAGTGCCCAGGCAGTCAGAGCGCTCAGAACCATGGGGGCGGGCAGATATACACAGGCCGAGCCTTTGTGAATGTCAAGTAGAGAGGCCAGGCTTAGCCCTTCCTGCCCGCTTGGGAATGTTGGCAGCTCACCAGAACATCTTAGGGTTCACTTTCATGGGGCAGGAGCCTCACTGCAAATGGCAGGGTCTTTGCTGTTCCACCTGTTAGGCCATTCTTCCCCAGACCCGGAACCCAGGGTGGTGACAAAACGCTGCTTCAGAGATAAAGAACAGACCCTCTCACTTCATAGTAAGGTCATCGGAGCATGATATACTGATCTACAGCCAAGGCTATATTTATTTGAAGAAATAGAAAATGGAGTCTGCCTTAATTTTCATCACAGGCAAAAAAGAACTGTGACAAAGGCATTCAGATTCTATTTAAGCAATCGACTTTATAACACATAGGATCATGGTGAGTTCGTCATATATATGAATCTAAACTCCAGCTAAAAGACCAGAGTATAGAATGAAAGATTTTTTTTTTAAGATTTATTTATTTATTCATACAGAACTGGGGTACAGGCCAGAGATGTGGAGGGTGAGAGGATTCACCAGAGACAGAGCGGGGAGCAGAACAGGCAGATCGACGAAGTACACTGCTGAGGGGAGCAGCGGGCGGGTAGGGAGAGGTATGCCACACCATGTGGTCACCTCTGGGGCAGGTGGGGATCGAACTCATGCGCAAGCGGCTTTAGACTCTAAATGCTGTGCCTTGACCCGCTGTGCCACCAGGGCGGGCCAGAATGAAAGATTTTTAAATGTGGAAGGTTCTTGGATGTCATTTACCTCTATATAATGAAAAGCATTATGAAATACATGAAAGCATCTTAAATATTTATCAATCCCCACATTGGTGGGTGTGGTGTTCCTGTACCCCTGTATCATAAAACAGTGGTACGAACCAGTATCACCTCAATAAATAGTATGATTTTAAAAACGTAACAAAAGAACATTTCCCTGGGAAGATATTCAGGTTTTTGACAGTTCTGGTAAAAGTTACTTCTGACCTTGAGCTGAAATCTCGGATATAGCTTTTACCCTCTGACCCCCTCACGGGGGTAATGTCAGCAGTGCAGGGCATTCCCACGTCTCCTCCGGAAGCCCTCCGCTGGCCGTAAAAAACACAACACACAACTCACCCCACAGGGACACACCCAGGGTCCATCCAGTCCAGGGGTCTGTCACACGGAGGCTATTTCGGTGCAGGAGTTGTGAGGCAGTTGTGAGTAAGAGCACACATTCCTGCCCACGCTTTTCAACCCACTGTGGCGCCCTCTCTCAGGAATGTATCCCCCACCTTTATGTAATTATTAATGTAGTCAAAACATACGTCCTTTAGGAAAATTAACCCTAATCCTAAACTGGCTCACCACTGACCACGTCTCATCTGTCCTCAAACTCTGTGAAGATCAACAGAGAGGCGCTGTGAGAGTGACAGTGTGTCCGGCAGGACTTGGTGGAGAGACAGAATGAGGTAAGTCCCAGACAGCTCCACCCTCTCCACACAGCACCCCAGTTCGGAGCCTGGTTTTCAGAAAGTCAGGGCCTCGCACCAGGTCTGTCCATGACAAGATGTCCATCCGCAGGTGGTGAATGAATGCCCTACCTCTTGGACTCTGAGTCCTTCTTCCAAGAATTTGAACCACCCTAACTTTTTCTAAGCCTAAAACTCAGAAAAACAACTTGATTCAGAATCAAGACTCTGAGGAAAGAACAAATATTCTACTACTGGAGACTTGGAAATCGCCTGGTAGCTATTTATACCTTTTGTATCTTGGTTTTCAGAAAGGTTTCGGTTTTCCTTTAGATTCTTCTTTTCCGGACATGGAGTTTCTGACCTTCATCGGAGTTGGAGTCCCCCAGCACACACCAGTTGTTCTGTGCTCATCTCTCATGAGAATCCTTGCCAACTACCCACTAATACCTTGAGCCGCTAGGCTGTCTATCAAAGTTGATCCCAAGCTACTCTCTGCTTACTTGCACATCACCCTAATTGTGTAAACATTTCACCATAATTTTTTCTTAAAAATTAATCCAGTGAGTGGGCCCTCCCTGGTGGCTCAGCAGGTTAAAGCACAGCACAAAGAAGCTTAAGCCACTTCTACATTAGTTGGATCCCCACTTGCCCTGGAGGAGATCCACATGGCTGGCAGACCTCTCCTGACCCGCCCGCCGCTCCCCTCAGCAGTGTACTTCCTCTATCTGCCTGTTCTGTACCCTGCTCTGACTCTGGTGAGTCCTCTCACCCTCCGCATCTCTGGCCTGTACCCCAGTTCTGTATGAATAAATAAATAAATCTTAAAAAAA
>NW_004567127.1:2924558-2942734 GCF_000260355.1 Condylura cristata | reverse complement strand
AAATCCCCTTTTTGATTAAAACAAACAGAATCAAATACCTGGGAATAAACCTAACGAAAGAGGCAAAAGACCTATACAAAGAAAACTACAAAAATTAACCCGCTGTCTAAAAGATAAAAAAGAGTGGGCTCAGGTCACTTCCGGTCATCAACGTGTTCTCATGGTGGAACTTTGTGGGCCCCATGCACAGAGACCTGGTGTCATTTCTGAGGTTTGCAACTGGGGACAGTCAAACTGGCAAACACTGGGACTGTTCACTTTTCCCATTTGCTCCACAGCCAAACCCCCTCTGCACAGGTCTCCAGCTGCAGTCAGCTCTCTGACTTCTCAGCTCTACTCTTTGGACTCTTCTGTTTCTTGCTGGCCAAATCAGTGGAATGTGTTGAAGAGGAGTGAGCAAAGGGAGGAAAGGAAAAAAGCCAAAGAGTGCTCTTGCAAACTGATGATGGCTTGAGATCAACTGATTTGGAAAATTAGCCAATCTGTAAAGAAATATCCTTTCCACCTCATTCTAAAATAACAATAATGAGCACTCAATGGAACTATCCCTTTGAAGTTCAGCAAATATTTGATCATTGTAACGGTCTCAGCACCGTGACCTTACGACGCGGTACATCAGTGCAGATTTCTGCTTTTAATTTGATTTCAGATAAAGAGCTGTTTTTCATCTTTCTGCTTGTCTTCTCTTAGCATTCTGACTTTCTAACTCAGTCTGGACTCTTCCTCATACTATTTGCTGGTGATACAAGTAACCAGGGCATGTAGGTCTCCAATCAGTGAGACTACTGGTCACCTCTCAGTAGAAGACAGTCAAGGGCTGGAGGAAATCTACACAGATGCAACTACAAACTCATACCACCCAGCCAGGAAAACAATCAGTCTTGATTCTGGAGCTTCAGAGCCATGAAGGACCCAGGGAAGTTAGGAACTTAGCCTTTCAAAATGTCCCATGCAACAAAAAGACAATGCTGTGGAAATCGTTCATTTCTAGACTATGATGTATGCTATCGTGGAAATTGGTAGAAGAGGAAGTAGAATGCCCAACAATAGGTATTTAACATGCCCGAAAATCTCACACAAGATTACACAAAAGATTGGTTATATAAGGTGAGCAAAGCAGTAAAGCATTCTCAGCAATTTTCTGCAGAAAAGATTTTCATAGTAGAGTTCACAGCATGTACAAAGAATAAGATCTGAGAGAGTCTGGAAACTGAAAATAGTTCAGGCTGACTGGTGCTCTGGGGCTAAGATGAGGCTAAGATGGAGGGATGGGTGTGAACAGCACACATACTTATTTCACGTGAGGTGCTCAGATTTTATCTCATGGGTGGTCCTGAGTCACTGATCCCCTTTTCTGTCTCTTCCTGTCTCATTATTTGAAAGCACAAAACCAAAATATGCTATTCTTTCAGATATGTAAAATTACCTTATCTCAACTTTGTTTAAAAAAAATATTTGTTTATGAATACAAGAACTGGGATTCAAGCCACAGATATGGGGGATGGGGTCCATGAGCGGATTCCCCAGAGATGAGTGGGGAACCGAACAGGTAGGTCACCTGAAACACACTGAGGGGAGTAGCAGGCTGGGCAGGAGAGGTCTGCCACGCCATGGGGGTCAGCTCCCCAGACAGGGATCGAACTCATGGAGCAATGGCTGCAGACAGCTTCATAAGTACTGCACTTTAACCCCTTGCGCCAGCAGGAAAGCCCTCATTATCTCAATTTTCTGGTCCTTACTATCCATACTCCACTGAGGGGAAGTCAATACTTCACCAGCTACTTTCTCTTTCACTGGATGTTTCGACATCTAGATTCCTCCGGATATTTATTGCCTGGGAAAATTCTAAAAGAACTCTCAGTGGAGATTTGCAAATTGTCAAAAAAAAAAAAAATCATTCAAAACTTGGCTCCACATAGCAACATAAGTCCCTCTCCGTGGTGAACTGTTTGCCACTGATGTGCCTACAATGGTCTGAAACATTGGGTGTCCAGTGGAGATGCTTGAAGTCGAGCTAGAGTCACGTCTCCCCTAGTGGTTCTCAACTCGGGGGTCTTTCCTGCTTTAAGTCTGAGCAGGCAGAAATAGTGGCCCATAAGGAGTTTTCAATGCCTTGAAAAGTACAATAAAAATCCAGGGTACCACCAGTTAGCTAACTGAAATATTTTGTTTCTTTACATTGGACTAGAATGGTCTAACTTTAACTTGGCAAGACTAAAATCTCACAGCGCCAGGTGTATATGGGCTTTGCGAGCAAAGCTGGGAGCAGTCAGCTGGGTTCGGATGGCAGCCCTGCACTCCCCAGCTCGGCCTTGGCCAAGGTAGATGACTCCTCCCACCTCAGCCTCCCTATTTATAAGGTGAGAATCACGATGGTGCACCGTCCCACTTGCGACTTAATAAAGGCAGACTTAGCAAAGACAACAACCACGAAATAAGAGAAAACAATGAACCTTAGTCTCACCCAAGCAAGAGAAACCCCACGGTCTGCTCAGGTTGGAACCTGGTCCCAGAGAGAACATTTTTAGGCCATTGGAATTCCAATCCTTGTCAGTCTCCTGGCTTGGGACTGACTGTGGGGGTGCTCCAGGCTACCTCACTGTTTCTCTCTCCTCGCAGAACCAAAAGCGTGTCTCTCGAGCTTCTGTAGGCTTAGCGTCCTGCCAGTATGTCAGCCTCCAAGATGTTAGCCATTAAACACACGTCAGTCCGTTAGATGACACCAGCCCTGGGCACGAGCCACAGACAACAAAGTCACGGCCAGCTTTCCCTGGCAAACGCGCAAGGTCTAGGGAACAATAGCCGGAAGGCTGCTGACTGGGGGGACACTGATAATAACACGGGGACAAAGGTCAAATACTGCCGTGAAGACCATAAGCCAAGGGGCACCAGGCACCAGGTCAAGCGCCGAGTTAGACAAGGCGCCAGCAGGCCGCAGAGGCCAGAAGGCGGCGCAGGGCCCTTCCCTGGAACCCGCTGGCCGGAGGCGGGAAGCTCAGGCCACACCTACGGCTTCCTTAGATGTGCAGAACAGCCCCAGGCCAGCGATGACAAGCGTGTGCACAGCCTACCGTGCCGGGAGAGGGCCAGGAGACGGCACGCTGGGGGTGGCTGGACGGGTGCGGTCAGTGGCTCCTGGAGAAGGAATGGCACAGGGAACTGACACGAGGGTGGCACCTGGAGGCGCGGGCTGCCAGAGGCCAGCGGGCAGCTCGCGGGCCGGAGCCTCCATGACGCCGTGGGAGTTCGGGGAGCTGGAGAGGACAGGGCCAGGGTGCCGCCGACCGGCCATTCTCCCGGCGATGCGGTCACTGCTGGACAAGAGAAACGAGCGCCGCTGTCCTCGGGCTGACTGTCACCGATGGGGAAGGCCGTGCGAGACCAGCAACTCGGGGTAAGAAAGGAAGGCTGGGGCCATGGAGCTGAAGGAAATGCCAACTCATACTTGTGTAGGAAATGCTTCGTCATACTTGGAGCCCTCGAAATAAATCGAGGGGTCAATAAACCGAGGTTGAATTGCATGACGCTTCGGGTTTTTATCTTGTTGGCCTACAAAGCGAGGGCTTGCATCCGTTCAGCTAAACAGGTGCACAGGGTGGAGGCACGGTTTGAGAAACTTGGGTACCAGAGACAACTCCAGCAGATGTTAACTGAGATCCACCCGCAGCCTCCCTCCCAAACTCCCAGAGAAGAGCTGTTTCTTTCAGGTCTCAGCAATGACCTGGCGGGGGGCTACGTTCAGCTGACCGTTAGCTGACCTTCTCTTCTTTTCCCTTTGGGCACGAGGCCTGCCCTGTTCTCATCTTGGGCTCCTCTTTCTGCCGCCCCCCATCTTGCGTGGGGGCTGTCGGGAAAGGCTGGGCCTTGGAGGGGTTCCCAGCTGTGGCCAAGAGAGATGGCCCTTTGCTCAATAACTCGGCCTTGGGACGGCGTGGCTCCTTCAGACGGAGGCTCCCAACGACTCCCCATCGGCCACGGGCTTGAGCCCTTCCTCGGGGTGAGGACCAGCCCGGCTGAGGACCCTCATCCAGGAGCAGCAGGTCCACTCAAGCACCATGGAATGGGACACTGCACACCAGGCTGCCCACGACTGCCACATGCCACCGCCTCACAGGCCCCGTTGCTGACTCAAACTACCTACCCCTAGAAACCAACCGCCCTCCCCATTGAAACAGGAACCCCACTGGCTCCTCCTGGCAATCCCTCAGTTGTAGAATTTGAGTGTCCTGCTCAAATCTCCAAGGGGAGGTTTGCTTGGAGGCTTCTCCTCCCTCAAAGCTGTCCAACCCCCAGGGGTGCAGAAGGGCCTCTCTGCTTGGGGCCCCATCAGGGGACCTTCCAGATGGGTGTCTGCAGGATACCTCCACCCCAGGGGTCAGCCCCCTCTGTAGGTCTTCCATGCAGGGGAGGCTGCCAGTGATGGCGGAACCGAAGTTCAGGGGCAGGATGAAGGACACTGGGCGGCCCAGGGCCAGGTAGGGACTCATGGCACTTTTAAAACAAGCCGTGAGAACCTCCCGATTTTTAGACACACCGTAACTTTAATCCTCTCCTTTTTCATGTGTGTGTTTGAGTTGGAGGCAATCCCTGGGAGTTACATAAAATTCCCCATGCTGACGTGAGCCCTCTGTCAAATCTTGGCAGCCACCGCTAACAGGGACAAGGCTTTCCCATTAGCGTGGCCCAGGACCCAGAGGCGACTCCAGCTGCTCCATGCTGTGGCCCTGGATGTGTGAGATCTGCTGGCTGCCCCGCCCTCTGGCCAGGACAGACAGGCCCCTGAAGGCAACTTCTCAGCAGGAGGCTCCCGCTTCTCTTCAGCTTCTTGACCTTTGTCTTCTCTTGGGGGGGCGGGGGCGCACCCACAAAGAGGTCACCTTGCTCTCGCTCAGTACAAGTGAGTCTTCTCAACCCAACCTCCTTCCTCCTTGATTAGTCTCCAGGACCTCCTCTTCTGGACTCACCGACTCTGACACCTACTAGGGGTCCTTCTCCAGGGGGCTGGGGGGTGCAGGCACCCCCACTATCCAGGGGGGCCTTGTGTGTGTGTGTTTACTGGCAGGCTGGATTAGAGTCTTAGAACAACGGTCCATCTCCAATGTGAATCAAAATCGCCCTGCGTCTTCAAGCAAAGTCTGTTTGTAGGCTCCTTTCTCCCCACCTCAGTGGGTGCCCCAGACTAGCTCCCCACGACTGCTCTACCTGCTTCATCTGGGTTAGAGCGAGTCTTTCTCACTCCAGACTTCCCAGGTTTTCATGTCTCTGCCACGCGTCCACTCTGCTGACTATTTTGTAGTAAACAGACTAGTACCTTACCCAGCCCGCTGGCCTGGCGACCCCCTGAATGCAGAGTCCTAACAAGGAAGGGTGCGGCCCCGACTCCCAGCAGCTTACACGAGAGGGGCCGGTCCAGGAATGCTGGCCACAGAACAGTGAGTGTCCACCACCCTGCCACACACCCTCCCAAAACAGTAAGGACTTATTGTCCCCAAGGGTGGAGAAATCTGCTAACCGCCACGCTGGACACTATCCTGGGCAGTGCTTGACTAAAAGCCCCTCAAAGCCAGATTTAAGACACATAACTTCTGAGAAAGCTAGAAAGGGGGACTGTTACAAAGTACAAGTAATTTCCTGACATGAGGAGGCCACGTCTGGAAGCCCAATACGGCAGTGTCCCACTAGGGAAGAAGCAGCATCTATTCCTCTCCCCCGCCTCTCTCTCTCTCTCCCTCTCTCTTTCACTCTCTTTCTCTCTCTCTCCCTCACACACATACACACACACACACATCCTTGATAGTGACAGTGCAAGTGGAGCCTGAGGGCTGTGCCCTCCTGGAAGCCTGCAAGTGACCTTCCCCCGAGAAGCAGGAGAACCAGGACCCAGCTGTGGACTGAGCAGGTCCCCTGCGAAGGCCCCGTGACACCTCCTCATTTCGTTGAACTCAGAATCACTTCTGAGAAAGACACAGGAGCCTGGCACAGCGAGACCAAAGGACCAGTTTCACTGCTTGTGTCAGCTCTGGAGATGGTCACAGGTGAAAGACTGCCCTGGACTCAGCTGGCTTCCAAAGGCTGCGCCTCTCTGTGGGACTGACACACAATGAGAAGACCCAGAGGGTGCGTTTTCTGCAGACAGCAGGCCCGGAGGGACCTTCTCCCACCTCAGACATCAGAGCCTGCAGGGATGGAGGCAGGAGTGGGGCCGCGAGCCGAGAGGGCTGCTCCCCGGATATCTCCTCACATTAAAATACAGCATTGGAACTCAGTGTCCCCTGCACCGTCCCCTTGGGTTTCCCTTGTGCTGATGGACATCACTGTGGCCCCGAGCTCACCCTGACACATCGAGTCAGGGGCTCAGGGACCAAGAGAGACACACCTGGGTGATGAAAGCAAGCCAGGTGGGGCCTTGTGTGCCCCTTCTCTCCCCACACATGTCCCTCCCTGGATCCCTGGATTGCACTGGGGTGACTGAGATCGACAAACCTGAACGTGTTTGGGTTTGAGGTTTAGCAAATTCTGTCACTCCAAAGTATTCCACAAATGTTTTGTGTTCTGCAAAACCAAAAAACATTGGCCAAGCGCTTTCTCCCCTAATTTTTAAGCCCGTGTGTTTTGAAAGGAAATGTAATCCGTATGTTTGGGGCACATTTACATGCAGCTCATCAAGTCACGCTCTTCGGTATGAGTCATCTGATGTCTCGAATGCTCAGGGAAGATGCTGGGCTTATAGGAACTCTGTTAGCACAGACAACAAATATGTGGACACTGGTGGGAAGGTGAACTGGGTTCTGGTGCTGACACAGAACCACCAGTTCCAAGAAGATATATAAACGAGCCTCTATGTCCCAGACGTCCATCTTTTCCATCTGTAAAGAGACACTGACAATTCCTAGTAAGAATTAAAGTGTAATTAATCAGGTCCTTTGGACTTGTTAAAGAGAACATGGAAAAGCCTCTGTGCTGGTCCCCACAAGTTTATTTTAATCTAACTTTCCAGAGCGCTGGAGGACAATAGTGGCTTCTATCTTTAATAATTCAGCCTTTTCTATCATGGGACAGGGAGCTTCAGTGTCATTCTATCACAGCCTCACCTGCTAGGTGAAAGGTCATGTTCAACCTGACTTCCTGGTCTCTACCAGAAAACCTCCCTCTTGCAGGGGCATAGAGAGTAGATGACAAAGTCATGGGCGGAAGTCCAGAAGACAGACTGAGAATATACACATTGTTTTCTTTGGGGAAGAGAAGGCTCTGGATGACTTGGCTAGGGTGCTTTAAGTAGATGGATGGGTTTTAAAAAATGGGTCTGCTCTCCAGACCCATTAAAGATAAGTTAACTGTTAGTACAGAGTGCCCGGGCTTTGAAGTCAGACAGATTGGGTGTTCATCTCTGCTCCACCTTTACTGTGTGACACTGGGAAATTTGCTTACCCTCTCTGAGCCTCTGTTTTTTCACTTGTAAAACACAGGTTGGGAAGACCATAAGACTAAAGTCTGGTTCAATCACAGATAACTTATACAAGTTCACTTCGAACTTGTACAAGTTCACTTCTATCATACTGTAGAGTATGAAAGAACGTAATGAAAATTTCCAGACTGTCAGCAAAAAAGAAATAATGAAGCACTAGAGTGGACGAATGAGAATCTATAGGTCTTTCCTGGAGGCCTGTAGAGAACAGCCCAGTTGGCAAGACAGAACGTGCCGATGAGCCATGGCCTGTGGCCTCCTAACTGTCCAGAGCAGTAAGACATTCACAGCCGTCAGGCGGACGCAGACCAGGGCCAAATGATGTGTCAAGGGAGGCAGCGAGGAGACAGGGGACCTGAGCACTTGAGCTGAGATGTCATCATAACTGCCTGAGCAGCAGCAAATCCTTCAAGACGGTGTTACTGGCAAGGTTCACGAATGACTCTAATCCCCCGAGGGTAGCACTAGTATTGGTCAACTCGGCCTACCTATTGCAGTTTTCCCTTCTAAGTCCTGTCTGGAAAACAAGGATATGAAGGGTGGGAAAAGTGGAGCTAAAAATAGAAGGCAAGAAAATAATCCTTGCAGCGACAAAAGGAATAGAAACAAATACTAAATGCTACTAGAGTTTTGCAAGAAAGGAAAAGTGAAAGTAGTTAACTCAAGCGAGTAGAGTTGGCCCCTGGCCCCGAGACGGGTAGTTTTGTGTAGAACACAGATCCTTAACCTTGGCACCTGGGCCTTTGCAAATCTGAATAAAGCTACAGCTCTCGCCACAGAAAAATGCACACTCGCTCATCCACACATGATTTACTTACATCTGGGGGCTCACAGAACCCTGAAATCCATCCCGGGATAACAAGGGAGAGATCTTAAATGCCCCCAGAGATTCTTATGGAAAGACGCTTCTATTTCGAATGCTATCACCAGCACAGTCACAGATAAGCCCAACATGCTGCTCCCTGACTTGGGGGGACAGAGAGCAGCCCCGGCCGTGCTCCCCAACCTGGACAGGAAGGGAAACTGGTCGGAGAAGAGGACTGTCCAGATGAAATGAAAGGGACAGGTGTTTGTGCTTCACTGACTAAGTTTTGAAAACAAAGAACTCGGTCTTATTTTAAACAAAGAGCCACCAAGAAGGAAAGTCTTTAGCTGGAGCCTACTAGCCTGAATTCTAGTGTGTTCTCCCACTAGCTGCTTGACTTAGAATATTCAACTTTGTTATCTGAAAACTGGAAGTTTAAGAGAACTTTACTCAGTAAATGTGACCTCGAAACTTCTAAGGTAAATAAAATGTTACAGAAACGTATGTGTTTTAAATATCCCATGGAGTTTCATAAAGAAGGGTTCTGATAAATCATTTTGTAGAAAACCATCGCCATGACTGATTCTTAGTACAAATCCGGGTTCTGATATAACGAGCTTTGTCACTCAAGAAGTAATTCTAAATACAACACCATATACTTTGCAGAGAAAATAGCAATGCTGTTTCCTTCAGAAGTACAAAAATACCCTAAATGAGAAAAAAAATCTGAATGCTACGTAGTTATCACAAAGCTTACACACTTTACAAGACATGTGTGTTACATTTGCTGTCTCAGTATGGTTTATAGAAAATGAAATTTTCTGATTAAGCAACCTGAAATATATCTGCTTTCCTTGGCAATTTCAGTTCTCTCCTAACTCTCCCTGGAGAACAGATTTTAATTTCATATAGGAAGAGTGGGAGAGGAAGGATTTAGAGAGGAGAATTAACCAAAACAATTCTATAGTCTCTAAGACCAGTTGCAACAGGACCAAATCATCTTATAAATGTCCGCAGTCCCTAAGCATTTCACTCTATCACAAGCAATTGTGATGATGTTGGGGCACAGAGAAAGGCTGTGTGCCACAAACTTATTTTATGAAAGCAGAAAATGCCTACTACATTTTAGAAATACTTCCTCAGAGAAAAACGGTTACCTCTTGAGCAAAGCATTAGCTCTGGAAGATTGTAGGTTTCAGTCCATAATTCCTTAGCTCCTTATCACAGAAAATAAGATGGCTAACTCAGAAGCTATAGCCACCTACCGATGCCTAGCAGAAGAAATCACAATTTTTTTGAGGATAAAAATCGCCATCAAGTTGGTTTTAAGTGACTGAAATATTGGGTATGATATAGTGAGAAAAATACCACATGGGATTGACCTGGTTACTCAACCAAGTGCATCAATCAAGACTCTAATGACTTAATCTTTTGGCGGGGAGGGAAGGGGCCAGTCAACTGCTTAATTCTAGGCTCCTCTGTCCATCTCTCTTCATTTGAGTCAGCACAGAGACACAACACACAAGTGTTTTCCAAAAAACAGGAGTCAACACCCAGCCATGGCTGAAATATATGTGAGGTTCTCCCTGCTCTTCTTACCTGTTCCTTCCAGAATCTCTGAATCCTTTAGCAAAAGGGTTGCGGTCGATTTTTAATCTGGTGATCTGGAAATAAACAAAAAAGGATGAATTGTATTTACATTAACTGGGCTTTTATTTATTTATTTATTTGTTTTGGTTGCCTAGAAAATTAACAAAACAACTCTGTCAATAGAGCTGTTGTTTTCATTTCATTTCCTTTTGGTGTGAGAATTAAATTGAAGCTGACACAGGACCTGATCCATTTCTCCCTGAAAACCAAGGTTTCCCCAGTATGTGACTCTGTCAACTCTCCACTCACCCTTCGTGTCCAAAAAAAAACCAGTGATAAATGACTTGCCCAGGGAAAGACATCAAAATGGATAACTGGGCATTAGCCAGGTCCGTGCTACATACAGGAGGCACCAAGACCGCACTGGAACGAACGAGGGAACGAGTCGATTCCAACCAGCCGGGTGCATAGAGTCAGGCCACAGACAGCCAGCCGTGGCCTTTCTTTCCCTCTGCGCTGCCATTGTGCAGCTCAACCACCTCATGTGGTCTTGCAAAAACATAAAAGTAGTTAGGCTTTTGCCCAGTTTGCTCACAGAGGAAAATCTACAATCAGGTAATGGATGGAGCGGGGAGCAGAGCACCTTATTCAGAGCCCAAGGCCCACAAGTAAGCGAGAAGAAGCAGAGGCCGCTTCATAAGGCCGAGCGAACCTGGCGGGCAGATGGTTCGGCACCTAAGTTCGTGTCTACTCCATTGTCTCAAGTGGTTGTATACACAGACCCTCATGTCTTGGGACTAGGATAAGCCTGAGACTCACAAATTCCATGGGTAGCTTAGCACTTCTGCTTTCAACTTTGGTCAGGGGCGCATTTATATAACTGTGAACAAAGCAGATATTAATGACTTACTGAGCAAGAGAGGGGTGAGGATTAAGGAGCCCAAGAAAGGTACTCGCAAGGAGAAAACATTCCAGAAACAAGGGAATCTCGTTATTTAAGATCACCTTCCTGTCTCTGATCATTGTAGAACTTAGCACTCGGTCTGCCAGAGCTGTTTCCTATGCTGCAAATCTTTCCAAGTCTCTCTTCCATCTCACTTTGTCAGAGTGGAATTTCCCAAAGCCGCAGTCTTTAAAGGTCTTTAAAATGCAATGTGAGATTCTGACAAACAGAGTCTGCCTTAAAGTACAAAGTTATTTTTTCCCCCTCAACATTCTTGCTTCTAGACCAGTGCACTAATAATGATAATGTCGCCAAAGCAATTTCACATCTTCTTTATAGACCAGAGCAGAGGCCTGAAGCTTTGGCTTTCGAAATTCCAGTGTCTGTTGTGCGAATACTGTACTGAGTTTAAAGACTGTCACTGCGTTTCTGCTTTTGACTTAAGATCAGTTCTCTCTTGCTCCATAATCCACAGCAGTAAACCACACACCATATTTTCTTTTCAAGTTGGGGTTATAATATTTTATTTTCTCTTTCAAGTTGGCTTATCCTGACCAACTCGTTTATGATAGAGGTTTCTGATATATGATTGCGCTTCCATGTTTGGGGGCCTCCACAGACCCCTGTAAATATAATGACATTCTATTTCATGCGTCTGGGAGAAACAGCCAAAAATCCGTTTCCCACCGTTTAAGGGAAATGGCATGAACTGTCCCCCCCGGCCAGCAAGCCTGCATGGAGATTTACTAGACAGTCGCCACCACATGTTCGGGAAAACAGCACCTCCATTCACCTCCTAACGTGGGGTTTTGAGAATTGCTGGAGTATGTTCGAGCTCATCGTCACCGAGTATAAAGGGCCTTCTGTGTGCAAAGTGACATGACAGGCGGTGCAGGCGACAGCCAGCCAGTGCAGGTCCGTGTATTGTCACTCCCCCCAACCACCAAAAGGTTATAATCTAGAAGGAAAAGAATCCATACTCACTAATATGACGATGTAAACCAGAAAGTGATAAGGTTTGCACTCAGGGCGAAGCATCGTGAGTGCCTGCAGGAAGCCAGGTTGCCCACGCCAAGGAGCTCAGAGGTTTCATGTTTGAGGGGACAGGTGAGCCAGGCTTGGAAGGCTGGGTGTGAGCTTAGTGGAAAATACAAGACGGGGAGAAGGAAGCAGGGGACCACACGGTAAGAAAGGGCCCATGGGAGGTAGAGAGAGCGTCGGAGAGCAGAACTGAAGAGCTCTCAAGAAACCCCGAGGAGACAGCTTGACCAGCGCGCAGGACAAAGGAAGGGGCCAGAGAGAGGAGGCGAGTGCGGCTGCGGGCCGGCTGAGGGCACCCCCACACCTGTGTGGCCCCGCTCGGGCGTTTGGTGGCCTGTAGGCAGAAGCAGGCCAGTCCAGCCACGAGCCTCCTTGGCCCCAGCAAATGGAATTATGTCTGCATACACCCAGGGGAGCGAGGTTAGTTTTGGGGAGGAGGAAACCGATGTATTTTCAGCCCCGACAGCCCCCTACTTCTAACAGGGCCTTGGTTCCAGCAGCAATGGCCAGTCTGGTAAATTCAGGCCCCACAAGAGTCTCCCAGAGCGCAGAAAGCTGGGCCAGGTGATTGCAGCCGTGGAACTCGCTGTCCCACGGAAGATAAGGATTTGACGTGAGGTGAGGGCTCCCCCTTGGGAGAAAAGTAGGCGCCCTCTCCGTCCCCTGGTGGAGCATGAAAGGAGCAGACAGACAAAGAGACAGCAAGCGGTGAGACTGGCGTGAGGCTTAGCTCCCCACGCAGACCAGAACCCCAGGATGGGCCAGGCGAGACTCATAGGAGACTGGCAGGGGGCCTCTCTGCATCCTTGTGTGTGTGGGCGCTCCGTCAAAGTAAGGCAGTGAGGGGTGTGAGCTCGTGTCCCGGGATTCCCATCACCCTTCTGCAGTATGTCAGGGACTCAGAGGCCCCCCCGCCCTCCGCCGCAGGGACAGCAGGGCTGCCCTGCATGGGAGAGGAGCAGCCGAGGCCTGAGTCAAGCAGAGGCCCTGAGTGAGCTCGCCAGGGAGCCAGCTGTGCCCGAAGGAACAAGGCTAAGGCCGAGTTCAGAGCCTCCTACTAGAATGTGAGGTCACAGGGGCCCCAAGGGCCAGCCCAGCCCAGGCCCTCCAGGCCTCCAAGAGGCCAGTGAGGGCTGCGGCACAGCACAGACACCAGCAGAGGTCACAGCAGCCCCACACCTCCCCCTGCCCCCACAGCACACATCTAGAGCCACGGAGGAAGAACCTGGTGGCAAAATGCTAACACTAGTCCTTTACCCCAAATGAGTCAAGTGGCTGAGATGAGAGCTAAGCCGAAGTGACTGAAGGCTTCGTGTCCTTTGCCACCTCGCTGTGGAGGTCAGAACTTCTTGGAAAAATCAGCCCTAGAACAGAGGCGGCCAGAGGGGGCTGGGAGGGAGAACAAGGGGGGGGGAAGTGGGGAGCTACGGTGTGGACCTCGGGGTCTGGTGGGAGTCTGGAGAGGCCTCTACTAAAGCCAACAGTGAGGTGAACCAGGGTTACTTCAATAAACGTCATTTTTTAAAGTCAACTACAGAAAATTACGCATTACCTCATTTCTACTGGAGGCATTTCTACTGCCACTGACATTGTGTAACCGGACATCTGTCGTTCCACGTGCTCTGTATTACATGTCAGACACTCACGTGTGACCCGCACACACACGTGCATATGCCGGGCACCTTTGAGAAGTTAATTTTCCACCCTGCTCCCCGTTCACGGCTGAGACTGAGACCTGAATATAACTGTTTCTACTTTTCCATCCTCGTCCAGATCACCAACGTCTGTTGACCAAACTACTCTTCCTCCGAGCGGCCCTTCCTTGGTGCGTACTGGCCCTGGCCAGTCCCCGCTCTCACAGCAACCAGCATGATCTCAGTAGCACATCGCTGCATCACGCTGTCCTGTACGGTGATGACCACCAGGATGAGCAGTGAACCCAAACTCCTGCCCAGCCCTGCGGGGCCAGCAAGCCGTGGCTCCTGCCTCTCCACTGGCCGCAGTCCCCAGCAGGGTCCACTGGATCAGCCTCACTGAGCTGCTCTGGGCCTGGAAGGGGCTGAGCCCGGCCTGCAGGCCGCCAGTGCCCGGCTCACGCTCCCTCCAGACAACAGCTCCGTCCCTCACTCCCTCATCTTGCTGACTCCTCCTGGCCTTACCTTACACACCACCCTTGCAGGAGGTCTAACCAAGAAAGACAGTGCTGCTTCTCATGCAGCCACAGTCTCCTTCACTCTCTTTGCCCCGACCCAGTCAATACACATATAGTTACTCTATTGTTTACGTATTTACTCTTTGGTTCTCTCCCTGGACAGTAGACAGGACGTGGGCCTGCCAGACACACCACTTATTCAGCGGAGCCTGCTGTCACGCACTGTCCCTGTTCAATATCTGTCCAGTGATGGAATGAGTGAGTGGGCGAAGGAATGAGACATAGGAGGCAGCAATGAGCAGCCCCAGAGCCCTTAACGAGACTTAGAGAATACACACCAGGCCGCTCCTTCAACCCTCCGGGCTTCCACTGAAGCCTTACAGACAAAAGCTTCAACACCCTTCCCGGTGAAACAAGGTCAGGGTCGGCCAGGCTCAAACATGGGCCAATGATAATGAAGACACCAAAAAATGCCAGGCTGTGGGCAGCTTTCACTGATCTTATTTCTGGTAATCTGAGGTATTAGAGGCTACAGCGCAGGGCGGTGATCAGCTTGCCACTACTAATCATCAACGCTGTCACTGCTTCTTGCCTAGCACACTGGGCAGTTAGTAAGTGTGGACAGAAACAGCATGAGCTGCAGAGAATGAAACTCGACTGTCCTAAGTGTGATGTGACAGCACACTTCCCTTATTAGCATTCCCAGTGATTTTGTTTTCATTTATCATGCTTTTTGAAATGGATTCCATCAGGATTTAAAAAAAAAAAAAAACAGTCCATATTTTAGGGCCCTCCCTGGTGGCGCAGCGGGTTAAAGCACAGCACTAAGAAGCCAAAGCCACTGCAGCATGAGTTTGATCCCCGCCTGCCCCAGAGGTGACCCACATGGCGCGGCAGACCTCTCCTGACCCGCCCGATGCTCCCCTCAGCAGTGCACTTCGTTGATCTGCCTGTTCTGCTCCCCGCTCTGTCTCTAGTGAGTCCTCTCACCACCCCTGCACCTCTGGCCTGTGCCCCAGTTCTGTATGCAAAAATAAATAAACCTTTAAAAGAAAAAAAGTCCATAGTTTAAAAAAGAATCTGCACTAATTTGACTGGAAAGTCAGAGCAACGCTGACTCAGCTGCTCAGGGTACAGTGAGTGAGTCAGAAGCCCTGTTGGGGTGCTGGGGCAGACCGGCCTGTGGCTTCCAGCTGCCCGTGTGGCTCACGTAGCCAGTTCTCCTCAAGAAGTAAGACTGCCTCACCTCAGGATAGCAGGGCGATGGCTTTTGGAAATTAGTTTCTTGCTTGGAGAAAACATCAAGTTTCAGCAGCCTTTTCCCTTAGAGAAGACAAAGAGCAGAGGAAATTCCCTGCGAATTTCACAGGGAGCTGTTTTTGCAACAAAAACCCTGAAGTGCAGGGCCACCTTTATTCCCACCTCTACCACCTTCTTCTCCATGATGGGATTCTGGGCACAACGTGCCTTCTGAGCCACGGCCCTGCCAGGCTGGCACTGCGAGAGCCAATCCTAGCAATAATAGCTTCAGTGTGCTAGCAGGCCAGTGAGTGTGGGGGGCAGGAGGAAGGAACAGGAAAGAAGAAATAAAAGCATAAAGTATTTCATGAAAATAGCAACTCTTTGTTCACACTTTGCTGCTACTGCTCTCTGAAGAAGCAAACCACAGAGAAGGCGATGGCCAGCCAGAGGCCTGGCACTGCGCATCTGTCCAGCTCTGTCCCAGACACATATTGAGTGCTATGTACTATGAGACAGACACTGATGTCTTAGAATTATGGAGATGGACGAGTCCTTCATCTTTTACTTCCTGAGTTTCGCTTCTTTTGAATCGCCCCTTCCTCAAGCCCCAAAGCAATCAGCATTGATGCTCCAATGTGTTATTCTGTCAAGTGAAGACAGCCACCATCTAGCTACTATCTCCTCTCATCATTATTTCATAAGTAAATGACATTATAGTATCCAAAATGTTTCAAAGTTCAACACACAATAATGCAGTCTATTAAAATGCTTGCGTGTATAAAAGGTTCCGACACTGTCTATCTGTCTTACCTGCTAAAGGACCAGAAAACAACTTCTTAGTCAGGTAACTGAGAAGCCTTGATTCACATCCAACCACCAATTTGCAAATGAGGTGGGTGAATGGGGAAAGGCAGGAAAGCAGGTCTACAGAAACAAAGAGGTGGGCCTAGGGTGCAAGTCTCTTCACTTCTGTTCTAGTGCTTTACACCACGTCTCACTGATTTGATTCTTATAGAAGACGAAACTTATTTTTCTCAAAAAGTGCAGAATATTAAAAGGACAGTTAGACACAGACACAATAAGGGAACGTTCATTTGAGGCTGAAAATTGCAAGGAAGCTTGTCAGTGACAGAATTTGCACTAAACTTGACACATAGAAGGAATCTAGACGCATAAAGACAAAGGGGAAGAGAATTTCTAGAATATCTACAGCCCAGGCAAAGCTAAAGTACAAGCAACAGTGAAAGCTGAAAGAGATTGCTGAGCCCTGTGGCTGGGCAATGAAGAGTAACAGAAAATGTGCCTACAGTCACTAGTCACAGACAATCTCAATTCAGACTTGGGAGCCTGGAATTTATTGCTCAGGCACCGAGGATCTAGGATGGTCTTGGACAGAGAAATGAGGCTTTGGAAAGATTCATCCAGAAATAAACATATGGGATGACTCCTGAAACACGGGCTTCCGTCCGCGTGACTGCTGGAAGCGCTCACAGGCCACGGTGGGGGAGGGCAGGCCCAGAACCAGGCAGAAGCAAGGAGGTCGGGAAGAAGACAGTGTTCCATCAGTAGAAGCAGCAGCACTTAGTGGCAGAGAGAGGCTGGTGTCTGGCAGGGTGCTAAGACGGAGGCCAACAGGAAATGCATTTTAACAATGGAGAGGTCTGAGGGGAGTCACAGACCAACAGGAAGGTTTGGGGTATTTTGTATAGCAGCAGCAAAATACCAGGTGTCCACTTCTCCAGTGTGGACTTGCTAACGCTGTGTTGATCTGCATGTTGTGGGGATTAAAACATCTTTCACAGACAGGAACATTCCAGTCAGTTGCGATCCTTGACAACCACGTTATCAGTTGCCTCTCTTTGCTGACAATAACTGCTCCCAACTCTCACTTAACAGCATGCAGGAGGGGGAAATCACAATTTCAGAGCTAATAGACCTTGGAAAGCATAGGCTAGCTGCTCATTTTCTAGAAGAAGAAACAGAAGCCCAGAAAAACAAAATAATTTGCTCACAGCGACATACACAGCCACAGAAGAATTCAGACTGGAGCCCAGGTCTCAAGAGCCTCACCCCTCGCTGTCTGTGAAACAAGACGCTGCCTTTCCCTGAGAGGACTCCGTGCTTGGCCTCAGTTCCATTCCTTCTATGTCCTTTCCTTCACTATATTCCTCCCACAAGTTCCTTAGAATTCACCACTGACCTTTTTCCTCAAGATGCTCTCCTAAGTCTCCTTACCATTCCTTGAAAAGAATATACCAAGCAAAATATTTTGCCTTGAAATATTGATTATTCTTATTCCAGAAGGTTCTGGGAAATGGAAACAGGAATGGGTGGATATAGCTGTCAAAAGAGAACAGCTTATGATCCGTGGCATCTTCTCGCGCGGAGAATGAAAACTATTGTTGGGTAACACCTCTGACTCTCCACACAGACCTTAGGATTCCCAGGAGGAAAAGACACCACATGAGGTTAGTTTACATGATTCAAAAGCACTGTATTGTATTAAATCTTCTCTACACAGCCAAAGGCAATGTTAAACAATCAGGCCTGCTGATTTCTCCAGGGACTGGTTGAACAGACAAAGCTGCTATCTTGATGTCAAAATGCTCAGCATTAGAGATGACTCATCTACTCTGAATGTCAGCACTACATGAACTCACCCACAGGACAGAAGGACAGAGATCAAAGGTGTTCCATTTTGGGTGGGATTCCTTCTTGAGCCAACGCAGCCCCACAATTCCCAACAACCCACTCTGTGTTAAAGAATTTACTCTTTAAAATTGCCTGGACTCCCCTTCTCCTTCACGCCCGGGACCCAGCATGGCAATGCAGCCCGAGTGTGGTCTAAGACAGGGCAACTTCGCACCAGGAGACGCGAGTTGAAAGGGGCAAGAAACGTACTGACAGGCACCACTCATGCGTGGAAGTGTCAGAAATC
>NW_004567127.1:2863506-2924223 GCF_000260355.1 Condylura cristata | reverse complement strand
CCTAGTTTCAGCTTGTGTTGCAAGGTCTAGAGCGTGTCTCGGTGAGGTAATGATTCACTCTTCAGTGCTCTAGTTTGCTCTACTAACCAGCCTCCAGGGACGGAATGTCAGTGCCACATTCTGCTGTATGAATGTCGAGGTAGAGGCTAGGACAGGCTGGGGGCCAGCCAGTGACCCCAAGAACTTAGGTTCTTATTTTCCTCTTGTGACCCAAAGTCAAGCCCAAGTTTCCAGGTGCCACAGGGGCCGTGTGTCTATTGCTGCCTTAGCTTGGGCCAAAGTGAAAAACTTTAATTATTAAGTTTCTCAAGGAATCCTCCTAGGTCTCTGCAACTGGACCGTGGAGGAAGTTAGGAGGCATGAACAGCTTTGAGGTGGCACCCGGAACTCTACTTGGGAGCAAACATAGCAGCCTCAAGAAAACCTGGAGTTGCTCTTTACCACTATTGAGAAATCTCAACAACCACATAGTACTTAACACATGCGTGCTATCTTCTTTCTGAAGACAAAAAAAATAGTAATTTTATCTGGAATCACTATGAAAGACAGAAATAGCCTTTCCATGTGACCCAAAGATTATACAACCTACCTTCACCTCCCTGGCACATTGTCTGTACTTCACAAAAGACTTAGTACATGAGTGTTTTTCCTTTATTGCTTCCATGATCAGAGTATTAAAAGCAGTAGCTCATGCACTAAGTATTGAGTATTGTTGTAAAACTTCATTTTGTTCCAAGGAAACCCCAAATAAAACGACGCACTTTCCAAAAAATAAAAGCTCGTCATTTCAGAGGATTGGTTTTCTGAAACACACTGTCCATACCTCTGTGATTAATTATTCTACTAAATTGGCATGAAGTGTCTTCGTGCAAATGAAACTCTTTCTTAAAGGAGAAATGTCTAGATTAGCTCTATCTCTCCACTAGGTTCGGAGCATCTTAAGTTCCCAGTAAACACCAATGGCCTGACTGAACCTATAATGTAAAAACATAGCTCTTGGGCTGTAGCTGCGGATCACGTGAAGTGATATTTAGTCTGAAACTGGTGGGTCTTAAAGTTTGAGGAGCTCATGGCTTTCAGTTGGGGGTCACACAGAAAATGACAGGGAACAGGAAAAGACCCACCAAGTCTCAGGGCTTGCAAGGGAGCAGAGTCACTTACTAGGACTAACAGCAACCACGCAAAAAGGGACATCGACTTAGGAGGCCTGATCATCTTGGTCACAGACCTTGTCTGAATCTAAATCTGGACAATGCCAGCAGCTTCTAGGCATTACAGCGTTGTCATCACCAAAGTCATGTGTGCGAGACAGGTGTCTCTCATTCCATTCCTCAGTGCCCCAGAGGACTAAGCATTTCTCACCAAAGGCATAAACAAGCTCCTTCACAGTCAGACTGAGGAGCCTCCGGGCGGCCACTTACCTGCTGGTTCTGATAGGCTGTGACAGTGGTGAACACAGTCTCCGGAAAGTTGAAGGTCTTCACCCCGTCCCCCACAGGGACAGGTTTGGTGGGCGAAAGGTCGCTGCTGAAATCCTTGCGAATCACGTGCACGCGAGGCTGGTATTTGTGCATAGAGTGCAGGATGATCTGTAATGAGAAGGGGACACCATGCCGGCGGGCTCGCCGCTCCGGGCAGGTTCTGGAGCATCCATTACCTGCCAAAGCAGGAGGAGAGCGCGGATGGCTGGAGGAGGAGCAGAAGCTGGCAAGCAGCGTCTCTGCTGCGTGATCACACCGTGTGTTACGTGAAGCACGCGGCAGAGTGTCCCAGCCATGAGGGGGAGGTGGTTTGTCCTTACTGGGTCAGGATGCAGTACTGTTTGGGCACTGTAGACAACTTTCCACTACAATGTCTCAATCTCACACAGCTGTCAGCTGCCTCCTCTACGAGTTCTCAGCATGAGCTCAGTGTGGCTAAGCCTGGCAAGCCAGTGTTGGTTACTGATCGAACAGGCTTCCTCTCCACCACTATGCTACCTGTGCGTCCTCCCAGCCTCAAAACTCCGCTTCCTTAAAAGTAGGAACCAGCCCTCCCTGTGGCGCAACAGGTTAGAGTGCAGCACTGCAAGCTGGCTGCAGCCTCTTCAGTGCGAGTTTGATTCCCACCCCAGAGGTGACCACATGGCGCGGCAGACCGCTCCTGACCCGCCCGCTGCTCCCCTCAGCAGTGTGCTTTGTGAGTCTGCCTGCCTGTTCTGCTCCCCACTCTGTCTCTGATGAATCCTCTCATCATCCCTACACCTCTGGCCTGCATTCCAGTTCTGTGTGCACAAATAAAAAAAAAATGGAACCACGGCTTTGGCAATGTCAGTTTTCCTCGGATATTGGTGAAAATGCAGTCTCGGATTTACTGCCGAGATAACGCCATCACTTCAGGTCCCAGTTACAGGTGGAGACCTCTCCCTCTCCTATAAATGAGTTATTTTTTTTTGGACAGATTAGTCAGAATTGTCGCTTTTTGTTGGTCTCTGAGTATATTGCCCTCTGTGTTATTCTGCTGAAAGTTGAGGGTGTTTTTTTCGCTTTCACTCAACTTTCTGTGTTTCTCTTTCCTCCTTGACTGCACTGTGCGTCTCTGAAGCACACTCTGATAAACAGCCTGATGGCGGCAGATACTCGCTGAGTGTCAGGTTTGTAATAAATGGAAAATCACAGGGCGGGAAAGTCAACATCGATGCTTATGACTTTAAAGAAGCCAAGTCAGAGATGCTTGCTTTACCCACTTGAAAAGTTTGCGGCTACCCAGCTTTAGGGCAAAAAGAGAGCAGAAAAGGAGTTTGGGGACTCACATGCCCTTGATCATCCAGTTCATTGTTGGTCAGCTTGAGTTTGTCGAAACTGACCACCTGTCTCATCCAAGTGTCTCCAGAAGCTAGAGAATCGGGGTGTATGTAGACTCTTGGGGGCACCGGGGAGTCGGCGTTGCCGGCCACCATCCACTTGGAGCTGTGATACACATATCTGAGACAGAGGGAGACGAACATTCAGAGACAGATGCAGGGGAGGAGCGGAGGTCGGGGCACACCGGAGGAGGGAGTGAGCAGAGATGCAGAGATGACAAAAACGGAGTGGCATGAGGGTTGAACAGAATCCAAAGGGGGACGAGTAAAAGGAACGAGATGCAGTGGGGGAGGGCAGAAAAATGTGTGGGCAATGATCAAAGCTGAAGCTCTCACAGGAAAACATTCTCACACCCTCTTCTTCCGCCCCCTCTGCTGCACCCCCACCAGCGTGCACGCAGCGTCCTGAGCCCACGTGCTAGCTGTGGAAAAGGTATTTTACTGCAACCTTTCACCTTTCAAATGCGAACCATATAGTCCACTGACCACTTGTTCAGGACTCGGTCCTTTATTAAAAACATCTTCCGTATTGTCCTATAAAACACAGCCATGTGCGGAGGCCTTCCAGGCCTCTCGCTTGTTAACCATTTCCCTGCTGAGAACCTGAATTTGAGGCAGTTGCCTCCAGCAGCCAGAGTCATTTCTACAGAGACAGCGCTTTGCCTCGGTGCAACCAGAGGCCCCGCCAACGCTGCCCAGTTAGCGTGGTCTTTGACGAACCTACTTTTGCAAGGGAGCATCTTCTACGCCACCTTCCCACGGAGCTGCTGCTGTGGACGGCAGCTGAGGTCAGTTTCCAAACTATGTCCACCGCCCCGCAGTTTCTCCATGGATTTGATACTCTCCTGTTTTTCAATCCTAACAACTACATGGCACCCGCAGCCCGGCAGAGGCAACACAAATCGCAGCTGCCGAGATCCTCTACGACAGGCCCAGCATGTCTCCTCGCGGAAGGCCGGCTCCAGGCCACCTCTCCCTTGGCCAGCAGCCTCCCCTACCATGCAAGCCCTGGCCTTGCCCTTTCATCTCTCACTTCCAAATCCCTGGGCTTGGGGCCAACTTCTCAGATTTTAGGCATTTCAGAATGAGCCGCGAGTCACTGAATTGATTGAGATCTCTGGAAATCAATGAAGTCATCACTTGTTTCTGTATAATGTATAAAGTCATCTAAGAGACAGAGCGACTCTGTTGGCTTTTAATGATTTTGAAGGAAAGTTGCTTAACTTGCCCATAACCCATATTAATGAGAAATAATTCTCTCTAACTAGATGTTTTTCTTAAGGTCTTACTCAATTCTCCATTTCTTCATCTCCACATCCACAGTTATCCACCCCATAGAAGTCAGGGTGTGCCACGCCAGCCCCCTTTTCCCCTCCCAAAATAAATCCACTCAACTCACTTCTCATGCATAAACCAGGTCACTCAGCAGTGTGCTAATCACTTTCAATGTTAACGGACTTAACCATTGGCTTAAGAACCATGTGATGTTTGCTAGTGGCCAGACCAGACTGTGGCTGAGCCCTATCCCTCCTCTGACGGCTACTGTCTGCCCAGGGCTCTTTCGTCGCCTCTGGTCTAGCTTCGATTCCTTGTTCTCTGCACTGTGCACGTTCAAAATGTATCACCTAGCAAAGCTAAGGAACTGCCCGAAAAGGCTTCTGAGGCCCACAGCTTGACATCCCGGAGTCCCCGTTACCTGTATCTTTTATTGTCCACAGGCACAATGTCCATTGCTATGTAGTACTGCTGGTGCGGGTCCAGGCCGGTGATTTTCACTCTCATGGCAGGAAACATCCTCCTGAGGAGAGGTGGGTGGACCAAACACAGCAGTCAGAGGATGCGGGACAAAAGCTGAGGGGTGCTCTTCTTGTTGGACCTCTGAGCATGCCAGAGTCCAGGAGCCTCCACGTTCAAGGCCGACTGATAGTTTTTATTCACTTTTGTGTATTACTACCTGAAAGGCTTAGATTGCAGAAATAGCACCTCATCTAAACTTAAACTGACTCTGTTTAATTAAACAATTTATTGACTCTGCTTTCTGTAATTAGCTAACCCCTAGAATTACATAGATAGATAAGTTGTGTAACCACACTGTTAGACTATAACATCAAGATTATGCTTATACTCTTACACTTAGTAGACTTGAATACCATAGACTCATCTTATGATCTCAGGAATGTGTCATCGTTTATTCTCAGTAATCAAAATGTTGTATGGATTTTTGAAAATGGCCACTCTGAAAGTTAATTTCTGAAGAATTAAAAAAAAATGATCCTACCAGTACCCAAATAAAGGGCCACCAAAGTTTGTTTGTTTGTTTTTTAATGCATAAAACCGTAGTAAAATTCCTGCAAGTTCTCAGGCTGTCAACATGTGTCAAAAGAAGGACCTGGCAGTATAGGGAGCAAATGCCAAATGAATTCTAGTGGCCTCTGGGCAATACCTTGATTCTACCACAATGGCTTGTTAAACTTGCCAAAGCGAGTGAGGTCAGGATGTGGCACTTCACAGCTAGTCTCATAATTGAAGAGAGGAGACGGAGGAGCCCCAAAGAGGTATTGAGTTTCAGGGAGTCTAGAATAAAGTTCACAAGTCTTTTTTGCCCATAAGAAAGAAGAAAATACATCAAGCTCTTTTGTATGTCATTCATTTAGAAGCCAGACATAAAAAGTGCTCAGTTCAAAATTTGGGATTACCTTAAATGCGCTCTAGGGTACTTGGACGCAAAATGCTGCATTAAGCTTAACCATCTGGGGCCAGTTAGTCGAGCAGGGCAGAGCACAGTGCTAATGAGGTCAAGGTCACAGGCTTGATTCACATATGGCCTAATTGGCTTTGCTCCATTTCATGGCCATAGACCATACTCTGACCCCAGACAGCCATCTTGCAAATGTGCACTAGTTGTTTACATAAAGAGCTTTCTGTGCTGGGCACACACTGCACTACTCATCAAAAGTGACTGAAAAGCAAATGTTCTCTGGTAGTGGTTCAGTCTCAACATCATACTGGGAGGAAAGCCCTTGGGAAGATACCTTTAATGGAGATGATTCATTCTTAAGTGTTTTCAAAAATAATAACCATTCCTTCTTTCCTAATTTGTAACTTTCCAGAAGCTTCTACGGGAATATCATCTTAGATTTTCTCCCTCTGCCCATACAAGTTTAATTAGAAAGTCTTATATTTTAATGTTATGGTGAGCTAATTGATTCTTTTCAAAAACTTCTGAATCTTTGTCTACATGTTTAAATATAGAGCAGCAATTGCTTTCTTAATAACAAAGACTTATAACTGCCTTATAAATGGCTAGAGAGCATCTTGTCATGGACAGATATTCTCTGGGATAAAAAAAAAAACAATAGTCCCCCTCAGCCAGCAGTCGAGGCTGTGCTACATTAAAACAGATAAATTCAAGAAAAGGAATTAGATTTGTTTAATTCCATATTTTTGAATAAAGATAAATACTTCACTTGAGTAAAGTAAAGATAGGTACAGATAGGTATAGATAGGATCTTGAGTAAAGAAGTTACTCGTCTCTTCCTAATACCCAAATTGTAAAATGGATGATTGGTATAACCTGGAATAAGTCACTTTACCCCATCATCTATAAAACAAAGGAAGGTTTCCTCTTGCTTTAAAATGTTTACTTTAGTTGAACCTATTCGTAAGAATGTACTAAACACTGTTCCTTTTTTCTACTTTTTGTCAGTATTTTAGTACAGAATAACAGATAAAGTCATATAATGATAAAGTCATATAATCTTTTATATTGAAAAAATGAGATGCATTTGGTTTTAATTTTATAACTGAATTTAATTCAATTATTTTGTCTTCCAGTCCATTAATTCCTGGAAGCAACTCTGTCCATGGTGCTGATTGTACAGATTCCATCATTGCATTAAAAGATTGAGGGCTGTGTAGACTACAGTGGTTCTGAAACAACAGGACAATGGTCTGGGTGTGAAAAGAAGTAGACAATCCCTGAGATCATCTAAAAGGGTAAAATATCAGAGAGCCATACATAAATAATGTAACTAAGAAAGTTGAAATTGGAATTAAAATGGAAAAGGACATTATGTAAGAAGGAAAATTAGGTGAAAAGGAGACGTCAACTTGGGAAATGCGTAGGAAAGTGAAGAACTTTCACAGAAGTAAAGGTCTTCTCTGTCTGGTCCTGAGTTGCCCCAGAATGACTGGGCAGAATTACATGTAGCAACAGCTATAAATGAAGCTATCAAATACAGACGTGATGAATGCAGTTTCTAAATCTAGACTAAAGGACATGAATAAAGAACAAACTGTATATCTGAGTCAGGACTAGCTGGATATACTCAAGAATCAGAGTGAAATTGCACAGGCAAGAATATGGAAAGAAAACACAGCCAGAGATCCACAGATAGAGTCAGGAAAGCTGTGCAAGTGAACTAAATTCACTTTGAAGTGCAGGAATTGAGGGGGGATTACATGAGGTAATAAGTTATGGTAAATAAATACCGAAAATAAAAATGGGAAAACCTTATTACAAAAAACATAATAATTCCTCTTCTCCAAAACAAACCCCCATGCCAAAAACTAAAGCAATTCTCCTTCAAAGTTTTTCCTCCTGTGACACCTACTAAATCTTTCAAAAGGAAGGAAAGATCAGAAGAAAAAGAAAATGAACAAGATATTCTGTCCATTTTAGCCTCTTGCTTTTGCTATGTTTTATCCTGTTGGGGGAGTGGGCTTCTCTATTTGCATTCAAATAAGCTGGACCTGAACTACATCTTCTTTTACTTACAGTCCATGTTCACTAAACAGCTTACAATCAATGAGGTGGGTCTTTCTGGTAGATATGATACTAGGATGTAATTTGGCTTTGAAAATGTGAAAGTAACATAATTGTCATTTCAGTGAGCTATTCCTATTTAGTCAAAAGTTTAATACAATTATCTCTATTTGCATCACTTTGATTTTGAATCCAAGCGTTCAAAACAACCAGTTCTTAACAGTGCAGTTATAAGTAGTTAAGACCACTGATTAAGAGTCAGACAGACTTCAGTAGAAGTCTAGAGCTGCCTGTACTCCCCACGTGGTTTTAGTCAAAGTTAGTTAACTTCTTTCAGATTTTGTATCCCCATCATATTTAGGGTTATCATATCCTACCTCACAAGATTCCTGTGACGCTTTCACCCCCACCCCTATGCAAGATTGCCATATCCTAACTTCATAGGATTCTCTTCATGTTGAGATGAACCCAAAATGATGATACCCAGCAAGGGAACTGAGAAATACCAAAAAAGGCATATCGTAATTGGTATGAGCACTTAATTTAAAGTGCTTATTTCAAAAGAAACTGTACTTTTGAAACTCATAATCCTACATAAGTAGTTTTGTGAGCATATACCCCCGTCACCATTAACATTTTTCAATAATTTCAGGTCAGCGATAAAATGCAATGGATCAACAAACAGGAGTCAAAAGATGCACCAAATCCCACTCTCACCAAAACCAAAAGTCATTCAAAAACATCCAGCTGCTTTAGACTCCTGAGGAGATACAAGCTGTTGTTTGGAGAGCAAGCATTGTCTCTTGAAAGCATTGCCTGATGAAGGAACTCTTGCTGTCGTGAGCTACCACTTGGTAACTATGGACGATGGGTCCCAGCATTAGCTGAAACACATTTGTAGGTGGAAACTGTGTTTGAAGGCAAAGGGGATTTAAGATTGAGTGGCTCTTGGAAGTAAAAACAGAAATCCCAGTGAACACAAGATCACTTTAGCAAGATCTTCAGATGCAGAAAAGTAAGTGTAAGTTGCTATGGCTTCACCAAAGCTATCTACCACATACGTATCCCAACAAAAAAGGTAGCAGTTCCTACTTTCCTCTTCTGTTCTTTGACTCTGAGCATCCGGAGGCACTGAGCCTTACCTGCCTGCTTTGGTGATGATCATTTCTGTTCCAATGTCATGGAACCTTTTCCAGAGGTCGGCGCACTGCAGTTCCACCTGGATCTCTTCCATGGATGACATGGCGGCCGTCACGGGGCCCGCAGCGCCCGGACCCAGGTCAGCGTGGGTGTCAAAGGAACAGGAGGTCCGCTCAGTGAGCACCTCAGAGTCCGAGCCAGTGCTCTGCTCAGAATCTGCAAAACAAACACAAGACCTCAAGTGAGACTGAGCTCCCTCAGGCCCAGGAGAAGGGGGCAGGTTGGGGGAGGTGAGCAGGGGAAACTTAGGGTTGGGAAGCTCCAGAGCACAGCACTTGGGCGATTTTATTATATTTTTTTATGGTTTGTTTTTGTGATTTATGACCTTCTTTCAGGTTTCAGGTTTCCAACGTGACATCTGGCATTTTAGTAAGTTTTAGTAACAGCTGAAGAAAATTGGCCCACAACAGGCAACATAAAAAGCACCAGTGTCACCACGTTGAAGGGAATGAAGCCGAAGTGGGGCAGAATAAATAAAGTCCAAATTAAAATAATAAGAAGAGCCGTTAGGGACTATTGCCCCAGATCTAGAGTAGACCAGCCCACTGGGTAAGACCAGGCCGACAGCAGCATCCCCTGTGCAATGCCCCACCCACCGCCTACCAGTGGGTTCACTTTAGAGAGCATTTTTTCCTTCATTTATATATCCTGGCCATCAAACGCAACAAAAAGTTGTTCAGAACCTTCAGGAGCACTTGGTTGTATATTTGAATAAATAGCTTTTCCTAAGAGCCCAGCCAGGCCATTTTGAATGAAAAAAAAAATTGTTGTGAAGCATAGATGTCAGCATATGGGAAAAGTTACCCAAGAAGGCGGTTGAAACAAAGAGAGTAAATGAGTTCAGGAGACACCTTGATTGGTTTCTTAAGTATGGGCAGAGGGGAGGGGTGATCCAAACAGGAAGGTAGGATTGAGAGCAACCAAATAAAATGCTGGCATGCTGGGCCAGATGGGGCTTTCCTCCCCAGTCTTCTGTGTTCCTGAAGGGGGGAGGGGGAGGCGTGCAGACTGACAGAGAAGACCGGAGTCAGATTTACCAGAAGAGTTTTCTGCAATGTTTTCACATTTTATACTCTCAGTGGCTGAGCGCCAACAAGTCTCCTATGGTTTTCCAAACTCAGATCGCCAGTACGATTTTCTTAGGTCAAATGTTACTAGATGCCTGAGAACCCAGTTCTTTCACCTACCCTTCACATCTAGAAATTTGAGTGCTTCTCCATAAATAAGTACAGATAATACATGTTTTAAAAAAATTGAAAACAGCCTGTCTTACTCTGATGACTGACTTTTCAAGGGTAGGAAGTCTTGAGCGTGAGTCTCTGACATGATGGAAAAGTGATGGAACAGAAGGGCCAACCATATGCTACCCCTCACGAACACCCTCCCTTCCACAGAGGCCTGTGAGCAACCCACTCCACAGAAGCTTTCGCTTTCATTCCTTCAGTCCCAGTGTGTTCCTCCCTCAAGCCCAGTAGCATTTCTGGAAGCATCTCCCAGAACTTTCTAAAACCCACAGGGAGCAAAGTGCATTTCTCCCCATCCTCCCCAATTCTTCATCCTTCATCCTTCAAGCTAAAGACATACAGGATACGGGGCCTCCCTGGAAGCACAGGGGTTAATTCTCAGCACTATGAGGCTATTGGCAGCTCCTGCAGCATGAGTTCGATCCCCAGCCAGGGAGGTGAACCACAGGGACAGCAGACCTCTCCTGACCTGCCCGCTGCTCCCCTCAGCAGTGGATTTTGGTAGATCTGCCTGTTCTGCTCCCCACTCTGTCTCTGCTGTATCCTCTCACCCTCATGCACCTCTGGCCTGTACCCCAGTTCTTAGATGCATTAATAATTAAGTCTTTAAAAAAAAAGACATTCAGGAATTCAGGATACTGCAGATCTGAACCATACTCCTAATTAACAGGAAAGTCCTTGCCCTAAGCCTCGGTTTACTCACAATCACTGGTCCAGTTACCATCTTCACCAAAATAATTAAGTTTTACATGACTAAGCGTATCATTTTGTACCTTGCTAAACGCGCTCTTCTTCTTCGAGCACAGGAAAGTGGCTATTTAGCCAACAGGAGAGCACTGCTGAGTGACAAACCTCCATGACAGCAGTAGCAGGGCCCTGGTGTCATCACCCATGATTCTGCCTGTGAGACTCGGATGCACAAATCCCATTACGTGATAGGACAAAACCCCCTCTGTAGCACAAATGTCATGAGTTTCAAAAAACTTCTCAAAGCCAGATTTCCAAAAGCAATCCTGCCCTACCTTTAGGAGCAAAGCGCTAGGAAATGCTGACCAGAAAAAAGCTGCAATTCTGAGGAAGTTGGAAACTCGCATGCTCAGGCACGCCCAGGAGATGTGCTGGACAGTTGCTTGCTTCCACACGTGCTTAGGGAAGGGGAGGGGATGTCGTGACGCTAAGTGGTAAACGCTTACTGATAACCAAACTGAGGTTGGAACTGGAATGTGGACTATGGCTGGAGAGCCAAGAAATACAAGATTCTACTTTTCGTTAGCTGCCATCTGGGGTAAAACAGGCACTCCGGACATAACACGAAATGGACAAAAGAACGGCCCTGGGCAAGTCACTCTGCAGAGTTCCGCATCGCACAGCTACTGATGTCTTGAGCAGTCAGAATCCTGCCCCACCCAACTCTCAGTGACAACTCAGGAAGCAGCAACTGGAAGCATCGACTTTAAACTGTTTGGGGTGCACAATGAAAAAGCTAGAGGCCATGAGACAGGGTGGATGAGGAAAAAGCCTGGGGGTCCAGATCCATATCATCACAGAAGTCTGTGGGCCTTCCGTGCATAGCCTCAATCAAATCAGTCACTAAGCACCTGTCAGCATGTGGTCCCATATGAGGTACCATGGAGATAATTTGAAACAGAATCCCAAACCTGGAGAAGCTGCTCTCGGGTAGCATTGATAAATTATGTGTTTATTGAGTAATTACTATGTGCCCAGTACCGTGCCAGGATCTAAGACCCGCCAAGCTCCACAACAGGGTTCCTTTTGGAGGTATTTACAGTCACAGGTAGTCACAGAGCAAGGCAAATACCTCACACAGTTTTGCAGACAATGGCCTGTTGTCTTGTGTGTCCCACAGTAGTCCAGGATGCAGGGAGCTGTGAGGAGCAGAGTTCAGAGTGGACCAGTGTGTGGCACACAGGCAGTCTAGCCCATGAAGAGGGTTTTATTGTTTCTCTGGAAATACTCTGTTCTTTGATTCTCACTTCCTGGTAAAATAGAGTCCAGTGGTTTGTAGACAAATCCAAGTGCCAGCTCACCGACTCCCAGGGTAGCTAGAGCTACCTGTGACAGAAACTACCTACATACACTTCAAATAGCAATCTCACTTAAAATCGACAACCTAGGTAAAAAATGAAATTTGACCCTTTGTAAAACATATTTCTAAATCCTAGTCATATAAAATATTTAGGCTAAACAAATCAAAAATGTCAGCTCTTAACCAGGGCATAGACTCTAGTTACTTAAGTCATGAATGTGACAAATACACAGCAAATTATTTTAACCAAATCAGGTCATCCTTTCAGAAATATAATCAGCCCCTTGAAGCTCAGAAAACACCTCTGTGTTTTCTTTTATTCTTGGTAATTTGTGACTTCCTGCCTTCAAAAAGTAACCATTAGGCTCTCATTTGAATGACCTGGAAAGACTTCTTGCCTATCAAATGGCCCTTGTGAAAAGGATTTTAACAAGGGAGTTTCCGTAAATCAGGAACATAAGTGATAACATTACACTTAACGAAGGCAGTTAAAGGGGAAGACAAGAAGAAGCTGCCTGAGCCGGTTACAGGGCACCGAAGGGCATCCTGGGAGTCCCAGGGCCAGTTGGCCTGCATGTGACCTCCCACAAGGGAAAAGGCCGAAGGAAAGAGACCCTGCCCATCAGGTCACAGTGTCACTCTTTTTCTAACCCTGTCCTATGTCAGCTCATCTAAAACACCAAATACACACAGAAAGAAGTAGAGTTTAGCTTAGAGTGAGTTCAGTCCATGCAATCATAGAGTAGCTTCTTGATCTGTGGTTCACACACTGCCTACCATGCCCTCCTGTTTAATGATGTAGGTAGCAGAGACACCTTCGGCACATTTTGTGAATGAGGAGAGAGAGACAAAGGAAAATGAGAATATTGTGACCGACTGATGCGCGCATGGTGTCCCCAAGATCACACTAAGTCCAGCTACGGCGATTCACAGCTGTCAGCCATCCAGACGGTCCTCACACTGAGACGGGTTAAACGTGTTTGAGCTTTGTCAAGTCACCTGACCATTTCCTTATCTGTATAAATAGGCACACACCTCTGATTTGTGGTGCCAGGAAGTCCCTCGGATGTTGACTGTTTAGTGGCTGAATTAGTGCAGCTTTAAGGTGACCACATGACAAGTCCACCCAGCCACGGTACGTTGGTGTGATTGACATCTAAAGAAAATGTCTGAATCAGTATCAAAACCAGACACTATTCAGACAGACTACAGAGTCTGCCAGGTGACTTTCACCTCCGCCTAACTAATGCTGAGGAGTCATTCACTCCTTCAGTGAACAAAGTACACATTTACTCTGGAGTCTGGCACCCACGGGTGAGCTGAGAACAGTGGCTCCATCTCATACCGCATTAGTGTCCTGTCTTTACTATCTACTGATCATCATCCATTACTATTCCTTGTCTTTGCTGTTGGGACTCAGAGAAAGTAACTTACCCTCCCTGGTCGTGCAAGGGGTTATATAAATCACAATGAAGCTACTGGCAGCCCCTGCAACACCAGATCGATCCCCGCCAGGGAGTGACCCACCAGGCACAGCAGACCTCTCTAGTCTCCCCCACTGCTCCCCTCAGCGGTGGATTTCAGTAGATCCACCTGTTCTGCTCCCCACTCTGTCTCTCGTCCCCCACACTTCCGGCCTGGACCCCAGTTCTTATATGCATAAATAAATATTTTTTTAAATAAAATAAAATGTAATAGGGGCCACCCTTTCATACTCTTGGGACATCAGTAACAACAAAACACCCTGATCACATGCAGCTTAGATTACAGGTGCAACTGATGTCAAATGAGTAGCGGCAGCTTTTTCTCTAGACTAGTTCTGTCAGCCCTTCAGACTATGAACTGGAAAACCTGAGTGTGGTGCTTTGCCACCCTTCTTGCACAAGTGAGGGCAGGCCGGTGGGGTTCAGGGTGGAAGGCGGTGATGGCAGGCTACTGTCAAGGGTGATGGAGCTGGAGCCTTTCTGAGACGAGACGGCAGCGCCGATTCCTGAAGGCTTGACAGTAAAATAAGACTGACGTCATCTTTTACCCCAGGAAAGAAACCGGGCTGAGACTGAGTAAAGGACCCTGAAACTAAATGGAAAGAGCAAGTAGCTGCACAGATGATCAGCTACTGAAGACTGCCAGCAGGGAGCCGCTGGCTGCGTGGAGAGAGGGGTTCCAGCGGGCACTGGCGGGGGGTGGGGCAGCCCCCTCGGGGTCTACTTCCGAGGCCGCACCGTGGGCCCTCACGGCGCTCCCCTCCCTCGGACGCTAGGGCAGCTGTCAACGCTTTCCACACCAGGCAGCACTTTGTGTACCGGGCTGAGGTAAACTCCTATTTCGAGAGGACTTCTACAGTGGAAACTGGTTCTGGGATGTCAGATTTTAGCAGGTAGCTTAGTGAAATCTGGTGATGAAACTTTTCATAGAGTAATTCTAAATATGGCAGCAGCAGAGAGGCTGGCGCGCGGCTGAGGACGGGCTGAGCCCACATCTGATAGCCAGCCCAGAGCTTCAAGGGAATGCACTACTACCCAGGCTGGATTAAACTAAAATTACGAAGCTAGCAAACACTCAAGGGGCCCTCTGGATGACTTCAGTGGTGGAATGAGGTCTGGAGCACCTCTGCTCTCAGAGTTCTATTTGGGAAGAGAGGGGAGGTAACCCGACGCCTGCAAATCCCCTGCCAATAAGCCAATTAAGGAGGCTAAGAGCTCCCCTCTCTCAGCTGCCTCGAGCAGTCTCCACCTGACAACCAGCACCACTGTCAGTGCCAGGCTGCCCCGGGCCTGGGCCCAAAGCCGCTCCCCTGGCCTCGCCCTGCTATGGGGGCTTAGCAAAGATGCAGCAGGGTCATTTTTATGTCTTGTTGATCAGACAAAGGTTCAATGTCATTCAGGTTTCAGTCTCTCGGGTGCAGGGTGGCTTGAGGGTCAAAGCAAAAAAAAAAGGGAAGAAAAATAGCAAACTCTATACTGCTGCTTTACACACATCACCACGTGTCGTCTTCACAAAATCCCGGGGAAGTGGGTGCGACTGTTATGCTCACTGTCATCTCACAAGTGAGGAAACCGAGACATGGCGCTGTTACGAGGCCTTTTGCTAGTAGTATAAACAGGAGGCAGCAGAGAAGGATCTGAGTTCGTCTGACTCTGGAGTCGATATGCTTCCTGCTCATGACTGCGGCCCAGTCTTCAGACCCAGACCACAGAGCCTGTGCACGCCCCTCCGGAGTGCAGAGCTAACCCCGGCTGTAGGTCAGAGGCAGCTTTGCGCAGGGGACCCAGGGGACCACTGTCTGAAGTCCTTTTGGGAGAGGAGGAGCCTTCAAAACAAGGTGAGGTGAGAGTTCCTTACTCACCAGCAGGTCGGTTATGTTCAAGAATATTCTAGGTCTCCTCACCAAGTTACCACTTCGGTAAATAAGCATAAACACAAAGGCCTTCTTTGGTCGTAATTCAATTCCAGTCCCCTCTGAATGAAACATCCAGATGTAACAGGCAGGCCCCTGAACTTCACTGTCAATGTCATGTTGCGCTTTTGCTTTGGGCCAGGAAGCAAAATAACATGAGAAGGTGCTTGGAAGATGTGCGAACGCTGAGAAATGTGCAAGGCAGCAACAAAAGGCAGGGAGAGGCAGCCGAAATAGTTCCTACTTGTGCAGAATTTGGCTCAGCTCAGAGTTCCAAGTCCAAAAGCTCTCTGCAGCTCTAAGTGGATATTTATGCCTGAGGAGAAGTCATCTGATAATTGTGAATGTGGAAGCACTTTTCAAGTAGCAAAACGTCAAATTAACCATCAGACTATATGCCCAGGGTCACCAGGAAAATATAAAGGACCTGGATTCTCTAGGGGTCTTGGATTTTCTGATTTCCAGCATCTTATTTCCTTCTCCCCATAAAAATAAAGCTTGTGAGGTTCATTTTTGGTTCCGAAAATATCCCTGCTGAAAGCAGAGAAAACGAACAAATGGCATGAGCAAACTTAAGTTGCAAGCCACAGGACAACACGCAGCCTTAAATACCTCGTGCACCAGAGGTGCTCTACAAGTTGATCCTGATGGACCGGTGGTCTTTGAGATTTAGCAGTCAATTTTAGGCCAGCAGCTGTTAACACAGGCCCCTCCCTGAGGCCTTGGAATTTTTTCTGGGTGAAGTGACGCATCATCCCCAAGTCAGCGTTTGTTTGCTCTTTGCAACCACAACTACTTTCCACCTTCCGCCTCCACACGGCTCCACCCGGACTCTGCCACGGCACAGCAGCCTTGACCACCGCAGGTGCAAAGGAGGCTGCCCAAAGACCCCTGGCACTTGTCTTAGGCCTTGTTGAACTATTCCCACTGAAGACCGCTAAGTAAACTCATGAGCATGTGCTCAGGGAAAAGAACTAAGCAGCTAGTTTCCAAGCAACAGATGAAGACTTCCGGTGTCGGTACCTCGATGGTGGCAACTGCAAACGAGCAAGTGGGCTCAATGTTTCAGTGTAGCCAGGGAGGTGCCATGCCTTCAAATGACCCCCAGGAGGCCACCAGCCAGTTACACAAGGCTTAAAAGGGACCCAACATGTCAACCCAACACAGAGAACTGCGGAATCCTGTGGAAGAGCATAAGGGATACCAGGGATGCAGAGTCCTGGAGAAATGATCTAAATTCATCCACTTGATCAATCATGTACTTGTTCAGCAAATAATCATTGATGATCTTGCCCAGGCCTGGTAATGTCCTAGCTACTTTGAGGGGTACAAAGCCGGGTAAACTATGACCTGAGCCCTCAGGAACTAACAAAATCATGTAGGAGGCAGAAGAACAGTCAACGCAAAGTAGCAAAGTCAGACTCCAGCATGGGGCTGGGAATTCAAAGACCAAGTTCCAAAGCTCATTCCTTACCTTTCAGCTGTCTGATCTTGAGCAAGTCCCTTCGGCCTTAGTTCAATCCTTTGTAAAATGAGGATATTATTAGTACCCACTTTGTGGAAATCTTATGATTTGCTAAAAAGGATAGCTGTGTGTGTGTTTATACAAATACCATATCACTATTAAAAGACATTTTCATGCGCTACAAAGATGGCTGCAAGATGAAAAGGCAAAGATGGGGGCTGGGGAGGAAACGTCCTCCAGGAGAAGGTAATCTAGGCAAGGTGAGAGCCTGTCCAGCTGGGTAGTGACTGCAGGGAGTTCACATCTCTGTTGTTCCTCTTGTACCCTCAGACCTGGACAGTGTCTGCCACCAATTATGCACCAATAAGCAGCTATTCATTGAATGAATTAGTGAATGAGAATGAATGAGTGCTGTATGTTTAGCAAAGCAAGAGAAACCCTTAGGCCATAGAAGATCTGGGACGGTAGGCTGGGGCCAGATGGACTAAGGATATTTTCTTTCTGATCTCCTTCAGGAGACCAACAAATTCCTAGTCGTGAGACCTCATGTTCCCGATGCAAACCCAACAGGGCCACTTCCACACGAGATCTGGACTGCCGAACCTCTAGCTTGTCCTGTTTGCATTTGCATTATAACTAATTGGCAAGGCCAGGCCTGCTGTCTTTGGGCAGCAGGTGAGTTCAGTCACTTCTATAAGAAGCAGCCAGAGTTCAGCATCTAGAAAATTCTGATACTAACTTCCTTCCACATGACTCTCAGAAGAGAGAGTCATGCTACAGCCGTGAGGCTAAAATGGGGGAGGGAGCAGGCTCTTCAGTAAGTGCTGCAGCAGGTGATGCTGGGGTTTGGGGGGCACAGGGGTGGCCTCAAGAGGGATGCTCTCTCCCTCCAGACCAGGGTGACTTCTGTCCAGATGGACGCTGACCCTCCAGACCCCACCAAGCTAGTGTCCCTGTTGCATGCCATGACGTGGGGTTTCCGAAGATGCTGCCAGCCAGCAGGAGAAAGGGGAGCAGTTCTTATTTAGAACCACATGGATCCAGATGTGATTTTGGACAAACAACTTTTCTAAGTCAATGTCCCCATCTGAAATAATAGAAAGGTCACTGGTGCTCAGTAAAAATCCTGGCACGCAAGGGGGCATCTGAAATGCTAGTTCTTTCCATCATTTGCAAAGGGAAATGACCTAAAGGCTAAGACCTTTTCCCTGTCCATCCCTGAGACAGTGTGGGGGGTTTGTACTCTGTCAGCTGGAGAAAAAGTCTCAGGAAAGAAAATTTTTAATGTAGAACAGGAGAGGAGAGCATGATAAAGAAAGTAATAAAAATTAAAATCATTCAGATCCAGGAGTTGAACAGCCAAAGCGAATGTTGTTAGAAGGAGAAACGACAGAAAAGCAAAGAACTGGAGAAAGTGCCAAGTAAGAGAGCTCGTTTTTGTGTGTGCCCACGTCAGTGATGCTCTGCTGCCACGTGACTTCTGCCGCATGCCAGCAGAGGAAACATGAGTAAGACCTGAGAGGCAAGCGAACAAGAGGCTACTGAGAAACAATCTACGCTGTTTCTGGAGGAAGGATGGTGGCGAGCAGGCTCTTGCCTTGAATAGAGAAGCAAAAATGTCAGCCCTGGCTGAAGAAGCATCCTGAATGACAGGCACGGCCCCAGAAGAGGTGAGCAAGACAGAAAAGAGTTGGGGGTTGTAGATGCCCCCTGCCTCAAAATCAACAACCTCGACAAGAGCACTTACCCTGTGGCAGAAAAGATCTAGCACCTAGGGCATCTCCCAGGGAGAGGAGAGGGGTCCCAGCGTTGGGTATGAAAACCCTGATTGACAAGTGCAATCACTGAGACTTAATATGCCCAGCACCACTCACCCAGAAGAACCAGAGAGGAGAAAAGGACCCAGGTCTCTCTCTCTCTTCAAAGTCTGAACACACCCACCATGCCACACGCCTTCAAAAATCCTCCAACCAGACACCATGGTTGCAGACAGGAATCCACCTTGGGGACACAAGGCACAAGCAGAGAAGCAAACACCTTCTGCAGAGCCATGTCCTTACATGTCCAGCTCTGACCCCAGCTGGAGACCCTTGAAAGACCGAGAATTTGGGCCCCTCCAGGAAAAGCCTAGACTCTCTTGTCTTCTTTTCTTCCTTTAAAACCTTCCCAGGAAGAGAATGAGTCCAAAGATATGAACCCCCACGCAGACTGGTGACGAACAAGAAGAGGTGGAGAAAGGTAGAGCGTTGCCTGACACGGTCTCCGGTGGGGGGGACTTTGGGGAACCCTAAGGTCAGTGTGCCATGCCTGACCCCACGCCTGACCCTTGAGTCATCTTGCCCAGGTTTTTGAACTTCACTCACCCCTTGCCAACGCCATGGCCACATCCTGCTTACCTTGAAAGGTCACAATGACCCTGGAAGAGACAGAGTCCTCCAAGCGTGTCAGCAACTCAGAAACTGACAGCTTCTAGAATAGCTGGAGTGTTGGTGTGCGCAATGCCTTCTGCCTTCTGCAGGAGTGGTGGTGTCTCCGAGGCAGCAAGATTTCCTTGCCAACCTCGATCCTTCCCTCGTCCCCACAACACTCTCTGTGGCCTCTCCCTTCCCAGCCCAGGAAGACTCGGAGCCCGGGGCCGTGGCATTTAAGCACTGTCAGAGTTCCCGCTTGAACCCCAAAGCGATGCCAGCACAGCATCTGTCGTGATGACCCAGCCTGAACTGTATTTAGAAGCTTCGGGCAAGGCCCCACGTCCCGGCCCATCTCGGAGTGACGGGAGATTTCCTGAGCACCTGGGCCTGTGGTTCAAGTGCTGCTACTCCCAGGGAGGGGTGACAATGACTGTTCCTGTTGCTTTCCTTTCCAGAAGGTGCTCTTGTATGGGACACCATTGACACACTTATATAATGCTGCATTTTTAAACCCACGCTTTTTATAAAGCTTACCAGCAGAATGGAAGAAGACAGCAGAATGGGAAATCGATCAGCAAGTGGGTCTAGTGCCCTGGTCATAGTTGACTCACAGAGGTCAATTTCCCTGGAATTCTACCCTGAGAATACTCAGGATCTACCGGACAGTGCGAAGGAATAGACAGGGCTCCCATGGCTCCTACTTTAATAATGAAGCTACTTTAATAATGAAGCCTCATTATTCATGTATCTTCCCGGCAGCCTCTACGCTAGCTTGGATGTAGCCTACCAGAGTGCAAAGGAATCGAGCTACTCCTAGCGAGTGAGGAAAATGACAGTCTTGTGCACTTTAATAATGAAGCTACTTTAATAATGAAGCCTCATTATTCATGTATCTTCCCGGCAGCCTCTACGCTAGCTTGGATGTAGCCTACCAGAGTGCAAAGGAATCGAGCTACTCCTAGCGAGTGAGGAAAATGACAGTCTTGTGCACTGAATGCAGTGTCCACCAGACAGGCTGCCCAGCTCTTACTGGCGCAGGAGCTGTCAGTCCTGGCGTGCCCTGTGCAGGGCGGGTCTAAGTCCTCGGTTCCCCTAACCAAAGGGAAAAACACTTCTTCCTGATGGCCCCTCAACTCCCTGCCCTGTCCCTGCCCAAGGCCCATGGATGCCCCGTCATTTAAAAGGCATCAGTGCTTGGCCTTGCTCCGTTTCTGGGCAAAGACCCAACAATCAGAGAATGTGGTTTTAGGATCATGGCAACTAAATCATTCAAGGATTATTCTCCCCCTGTGCTTAGATGGGTGCGCTAATCACCACCTCCCTTTGTTCTGTAATAAATTCAGCCTCAGCTAGTTCCAAGCGTCTCTGCATCACTGGAGTTTAAAGACGCCATTTTGACAGGTCAGATATTAAGAATCAACAGACCACCAACCAGTCAAAAACTCTTAAGGAGTTTTAAGAACATGTGGAAATAATTTTTTCCAAGAATTCATAAGTCCAGAGGATGAAAGTTTATTGAGGGTGTGTGGGCTATTGTATATATGGGAGTATTATTTTATATACCATATTTATTATACTATATATGTGTGTGTGCACATGTATACATACAATCCTATATCTATATATATACATCTATACATACATGTGTGTGTGTGTATAAAATTTGCCCATACTGAAAACTGACTTGGATTATATATATTTTATATACCAACTTATTTTACCCTATTTTATTTTACCAACTATTGCATGTGATATCAGTTACAAACTACAATAGTTATACACCTATGGTATCTTTAAAACAACCAATAAAGACTAAGAGAAAATAAGTAATGGCAATTAACCACAGCGACTTTCACAGACATCAGTTATAAATCTAGATGTCATTACAGTCATCTTAGTTGCAAGCAGTGAATCTTGTAAGGGAAAAATTATTTCACAAAATCTAATTTCTAAATTTTTAACGGAACAGTTATTAACCTAAAGTAAAGATTTGGATATTTATAGGAAACCTAAAATTATAAGTGAGATTTGTAAGAATTTACTTTTTTTTTTTTAAAGATTTATTTATTTATTCATACAGAACTGGGGTACAGGCCAAAGATGCAGAGGGTGAGAGGCTTCACCAGAGACAGAGAGGGGAGCAGAACAGGCAGATGGACACTGCTGAGGGGAGCAGCGGGCGGGTCAGGAGAGGTCTGCCGCGCCATGTGGTCACCTCCGGGGCAGACGGGAATCGAACTCATGCGGAAGCGGCTTTAGATTCTCAGTGCTGTGCTTTAACCCGCTGCGCCACCAGGGAGGGCCCAGAATTTACATTTTTTTAGGGGAGAGGCTCTGTAATATTTGGGGAATTCTCAAACACGTTTATGATTTTAAAAGGACGTAAACTATTTGTTCAATAGGTTTTCTGGGGGAAATGCCTATTTTGCAGACTCACTTCTGCAGTAATGTAAAACACTTCCCCTTTATCAGACATTTCCAATGAGGCAAATATTTCAAAGAATACGATAGGTTGTTAGTGGTGCATCTTATTAAAAAACTACTTTTGCTGTCTCCCTTACCAAGACAAAATGGTTCTGGGTCTCTGTGGTGCTGAACCTGCTCTCGTGGGCCCACCCATCCCAACCTGCAAGGGGTGATTCCTTATTTACCTTTATTTCACCTGTATAGCTATGGCATCATGGATGCTGGCAGGGGTCCTCATACCTCAGAAGAAATCCCCCCCACCCCCACCCCCACCCAGGGTCCTCTGGGCAAAGCCAGAGCCAAGAGCCGGCTCCCCGCGGAGAGTGGACCCCGCTCGGCCTGCCACTGCCCGGGCTTCCCTAAAGGCCACGGCACCCGACCTCGGTAACATGGTGGTGAGCTCAGCCAGTTTGCTGCTGGGAACCTCCTTGCCCTCACCACCTATTTTTACCACCCAGTGACCCTGAAAACTGTGTCAGGAAAGTGGATGACAAAGTGAACGGTCCATTCGTGACCACCTACCATGCAAGGAACCCTGGTTCAGAATCAGGAGACAGAGTGTGGAAGCCTGGTTCTGCCCTTGGTTTGACCTTGAGGAAGCCACTTAACCCTGCTAAGTTTCAGCTGACTTCTTCATGGCAAGGAGCTAAGGAATCCTGTTGTTTGCTGAATTCAGCCATCCTTGGTGGGGTAAAATGCAGAAATTGCTCCCTATGCTCAAAATACCATGTAAAAATCCAAATTTACTGGACAGCGCCATTCACGAGAGAACTGCAGCGGAGCGAGCCGACCTGCACTCAGTCCACACGCCCGCGCCCTCTCTCCATTCACTGGGCTGGCAGCCACCGTGCGGCCGCCCCTCCACCCGGCGAGTAAAGGGTCTGGACAAAGCGGCCCCAGGGCCCCGTGCCATGACCTCCGACGCCTTCCGCTGGCCGCGACCAAGGTGCGGTCGACTAGCCGGCTCTGGCATCAGCAGGGCCCACCTGTGCACGGACGGCGCCCCTCCTCAGCGCTGCCATGGCCGCTGAACCCCCGCACCTGTGGCCCCCAGGTGATGACCTGAGGTAGGCCAGGCCCCTTGGGCCGTTAGTAAGGAGAAAACAAGTCCTGACACGGTGTCGCCCACGTTCTGTTCTGATTCTCTGCTCGTCAAAGGAGGCAGCATCTTTTCACAGACTGAGCAAAACAGCCCGCCCGTCCTGGGGGCAGGAACATTTCTTCTTCGAATGATCTGATCACAGCCCATGTTGGGGGTCTGCTCCATCACACACACCCCCCCTTTATGAGGAGGCCACTGGCAGTGGGGTAGGTGTTACACCAATGGCCTTGAGCGTTACCTGTAACAGGTAGCTTTGCTCAGTCCAGTGGCAAAATGATTGGGGCACAGACCATGGGGTCCCCAAACCTGCAAGCTGGCCCCCTGCTGTCTCAGGCTGACGTGAAGGCCAGTCCCAGGACACCTCCGGTTTTTCATAGATTATGGACAGTGACTGAGCTTCTCCAGGGTCCGGCGTTCTCATCTCTGTTCTCTCGGGGCCTCAGTGTAGTTCTTCCTCAGAACGTCCACCACTCTGTAGGCCCCGGAGTTGCCGCTGCTGCAGGAACCAGCCTTTCGGACTCTCTCAACTCTGCAGGGAAATGCCTAATGGGGCTATTGCTGCTGCTCCTCATTTCTCAAAAGAACCTTCTGAAACAGGCTGCCTCGGAGAGAGTGACTCCCCCGGCCCCCCAAGACCTTCCCAGGGTTTGGTTTGGGATTACACATCTGGATTCAGTTCTCACGAAACCATTTATCCCTTGAGATCGATGTTCTGTGAACTCCGTCCTAAGAAGAAAGATCGTGAAATATTTCTTGTCATGCTCCTGAATGAAACTACCTGTGAGAGGCTTCCTTGTCCATTTCTCCAGCAGCCAATGTGGCCCATAATAAAACACATCTTTGTAGGCAAGGAGGGCTCACGGTTTCAAGTGGATGTCCACTCTGGTCAGGCAGGCGAGAGCACAAAACTGGGGAGTCCAGACCCTCCCTGGTGGCAATGGGTTAGGACACAGCTCTACAAGGTAGCCATAGCTGCCTCAGCGCAAGTTCGATCCCCAGCCCCAGAGGTGACCCACAGGGCGCGGCAGACCTCTCCTGACCCGCCCGCTGCTCCCCTCAGCAGTGTACTGCGTTGATCTGCCTGTTCTGCCCCCACTCTGTCTCTGGTGGATCCTCTCACCGCCCCTGCACCTCTGGCCTGTACCCCAGCTCTGTGTGCATCAATAAATCTTAAAAAAAAACAAAACTGGGGATTCTGTGGGCCAACCCAGGCCTAGAGGGAAGAATGCCCAGGCCACAGGTGTGTGTCAGGGCCCCGGGGCAGGTGACAGCAGCCTAACCTCACATACTCACTTACATTTTCTCTGCAAGTTTCTATGAAGATACTACAGGAGAACCACCCTGCTCCTCACCTACCTGCTCCAGGTCAAGGCGGCTGCACACTGGCTCATCTTTCCTGTCATTCATTCCAAGTGGACCGGGTTTTTCAGAAGTGGCAGATAAGCCACTAATCTCGCTCCTTCAGCAATAAGGTCATCCTGTTAGCAAATTCGCTCTCTCTGACTCAGTTGTGGTTTTAATGGAGAACTAATGTCTTCATCAGTATCTGTGCTATTTCACACTTCATTTCCTTCCCCAACTCTTGGATGAAAACCATCCAGTCCTGGTGATTTACTTTGTGGGAGTTTCTTTCAAGTTGGTTTCCCTCTTGAGGAATGCCACACAGCATTTCAGGTCTCCAGCCGGGGAGCTCCCAGCCTTGAGCCATCCATGTGGGGCAAGTGCTTCACAGGAGCCAGAGGCCTGAGGCCCTTAGCTGAGGCCTTTGAGTCTGAGGGGACAGAACAGGAAGAGCTGCTACTTTTCTGTCCCTCGACTGCCCTGGATTTGTGATTCAGGTTGTCCAGACACCCAGGACCCTGAGAAGCAGATGGGAGGAAAATGCAGATGCTTTGAAGTTGTGACCCCCCAGTCACAATCTCTCAAGGACTTTCACAAAAGCTCCGAACTCACTCAAGATAAGAATGGCCTTAAAGTTCTCCTTTATGCCTGATAGTTGAATCCAGCCTCTGTCTAAGATGGTCCTAATCTCAAATATTCCCTCTGTGGTTCTTGAAGTACATTTGCATTTAACATGTACACCTGGGGGCTTCTCTGGTGGCACTAGGGATTAAGCACAGCACTATCAAGCTATCTGCAGCCACTGTGAGTTTGATCCCTGGCCAGGGAGTGACCCACAGGGTTCAGCAGAACTCGCCTGTCTCCCAGCTGCTCCCCTAAGCAGTGTCCTTCATCAATCTGCCTGTTCTGCTCCCTACATTATGTCTGGTGAATCCTCTCACCATCCCGGCACCTCTGGCCTGTACCAGTTCTGTATGCATAAATAAATAAATCTTGAAAAAAAAATGCTCAAAACAGACGGTGCCGTGCTAGTAAAAGCAAGACTCTCAACTCCTCTTTATTTAAGTGGGAATGCTCTTCTCACCCAGGCCTTCACGAAAGCCCAGTCTTAGGCCCACATTTATAAGACTTTTTACAATCCTGGAGCCGCCTCGTCCAGGCATTTACCCCTCTCCTCGTGGGCAGCCTGCCCTGCCAAGGCCTGAGGCCCAGAGGCCCAGGCTGGGCCCTCACACAAAGGTTGGCTGAGCGCTCAAGTCGGGCACATAGACTCTTGGCTGTTCTGTGGCTCTGAAGACGCTGAGAAAAACTTTTTCTTGATCAAGAGCCCTCACTGGAGCCCACTGAGGACAGAAACCGAGTGCTCCTTTTCACTAACATTCTGCTGTCTCAGAAAACCAAGAGCAGGAACCACCGGGAAAGACAGTTGTCAGCCAAAGACCTTTGACATTTGAAAGGTGGCGCCTTCCAGTTTGGCTCCACCCTCAGCCTGCTCGTCTTAGAGCAGTACAGGGACAGTGGAGGTAGCCCTGGAGGACGCCGGACCAAAGAAAAGTGCCTCCTCTTTGCCGCTAGAGAACCAACACTGACATTTCTCACTGCCTGAGTCTGGGTTCTGGTTGACTTTGTGACCGACTTCCCTATGGCCATTGATTCTATTTATGAAACATGATTTTTAATGCAGCTTTGTCATTCTTGAGTCGACGCAGTAAGATTTCAGATGGGAATGGAAGATTCACAGGAAAGGTGGTGAGAATAGAGGGTGTTTGATGTTGTGCACATGAGAATTATCTAGAACTCGTGTCTTCCTAGACAGCACTAATCATTCACAGACAGGGTGGTTGCAAATGTCTTTCTTTTTTTTATAGTTGATTGACTTTCACCCTCAAGAAAGTCAACAATTCTCTTTACTATGTGAATTTTTTTTAATGAAATTGGTGACTATTGTCCTGCTTCCTATGAAGGTAGACATTATTTCAGCAGATCTGCATTGGTTCTAAGCAGCCTAAAGTTCATCGGTCTAAGGAGTTATCTTCCGTGGACTGGGTTTGAATTCCACATGACCACTGCAGGCTATCTATGGTGGCCCTCGCCCAGCCTTCTAAAAGCACATTAACAGGGAGACTGAGAAAACCCAATGTGCAGCCCCAAGAACTGTCACACGACAGCCAGGGGTGACTGAGAGGAACACTAGTCTTCACACAGACACTTGGAAGGCATTGGTCTGATCAGCTACTGCCTAATAGGCTGTCTAACCATTTTGTCATACCCTGTGATCAAATCAAACTGTAATCTGAAGCCTAAATTCACAAGTCAGAAGTCAGATGAATGTTTGGAAACCAAGGAAAGCCCAGGAGTCCCCTAGTTGGCCTGCCAGAGCAAGGATCAAAGGGAGCTTGGAGTGGGTGTGAGATCACAGCTCTAGAACAGAGGCCAGTCGCTTAACCTTTTCCTGGCTTCCAATGATATTGAATACAACAGATAAATTAAGATCAAGGCCCCCAGCTGTTCCAAAAGCACCAGCTTGTCCCCAGGAGATCCCAGGGGACGGTCATCAGCCACCGGGGGTCAGATCCTGTCCTCACTTGGAGGAATTCCTGTTAACATGGGGGTGGATTACATAAAATAAGGTCTAATCAAAAGCTCTACAACATGAGCGCAGAAGGATCATCAAGAGTATTCCCTTGGCCGAGGGAGAGACCCGATGCAGTGCAGGACAAGGTAACAAAACTCCACCCTCGGGTTTCTTACTAAGCATGTGTGTGTGAGGAGGTCATCACCCAAAATAGCAAGAGGGCTCAAGTGCTTAGGAAAACCTAACCCTTTCACTTAAGGCAAGCATGGCCTACCAGTAAATCTCAAAGACAGGAAATATTTCTGGGCTTAATAACTCAAGCCGATATTCATTTCAGGTTGGGGAATTTCCTTAATCCAAATGTTGGTTTCTGCAGTGGTGCGCCCAGGCATTCCATCTGGAAGTGCAGCAGGATTTGATAAGCCAGGGGTAGGAACCTTCCCCGCACCAGGACAAGGACAGGAAGCATAGCCGTGGCTGGAAGAATTACAAGACACCAAGCTTAGGCTTGGCCGGGTCCAAGAGGGAGCCCCAAGAACAGAGTGTGAAGAATATAATCCATCTTTCATAGGAGGCATGGATGTTATGTACATGTTACCACTTTAGGGTGACCACGAAGTCCTCCTTGCCCTAAGTTTGTCTCTAGCTCAACGCATTGGAGATCACTGAGCCATGGTTTTATTTTTATGTGAAGCAGACTTCTCAATATAAAGGTGCCCCTTTCTTTTAGAAGGCCATCTTCTTTTTTTAAAAGGGGCAGTATCATTTTAAAAAGATGTTTGGGAACAGTGAGATCTAGAACAGCTACCGTGATTTTGCTTACAGAAGAACATCCAAGCCCATGCCAGAGCCACGAGTGAGACACTATAGCAGAATGTTCATATTTACACAAGCCAACAAACTCCACCACTGTAGTTTCCATCTCACACATCTAAAGGCAATGGGTTGTTTCAGAAAAACCAATAATTACTGCACACAGTGGGGGATGCTAATAATACAGGCCCTTGACCTCAGGCATTTACAACCTAGAATATGTAGAAATATAAAGTCACTGAGCCTGACAAAAACAGGCATGCTTTTTGCCAGGAGATACGCATGTGGCTATGCTCTAGACACACAACTCAGAGCAGTTTTACAAAGAGTAAGAGCCCCCCTTTCTAGGACAATCAGGAAATTGAAAAAAAAAGTCAGAAAAGCACAGGAGGTCATGTTCTTCTTCAAATCCACAAACCTGTTCTAAGCTCCAAGAAATTTTGCATGGAAATTTGGTCCAAGAGGGAGCCCCAAGAACAGAGTGTGAAGAGTATAATCCATCTTGCTTAGGCAGCATGGATGTTATGTACATGTTAGCACTTTAGGGTGACCACGAAGTGGTCAAAGCCAAGTACAGTACCTGCTTATATCCATGCGTGTGTCCCATCGAGGTGTAGAACCTCGATGTACAAGGTCACTATAAAGTAGTTAGTCATTCCAGATAAAGTAAATATGGGTAGTGTTCATACTAGGTCTGAAAAGGCTTCCTGTCCTGAGGGCTGCATAGCATGGAGTCTCAACTGCTCTCTCCATCCTCACCCATATCCTCCTCCTCAGAACTGTTACTAGCCTACTATCGGTGACCAGATAATGGGATGAAGATTTATATCATTTTATGTGCTATGGCTTTAGGTACATTCTTCTTGTCTTTCCCACTAGATTGTAAAGTTCTTGGGAGGAGGGACCATGTTTTATGCCTTACGGAATTAAGAGGAGCTAAGCATAGAGCCAACCATCAACAGTCAAAAGTATATTAAGTTAACTGAGGAATTTATTGCAGTTCTTAACAACATACTCAATCGAATCAATGACCTAAACCAAAATGCTACATCTGGGCCTCTGTGTGAATCATACCCAGGCTTGAATTGCTAAGCCAAAGTAGAACAAAGGATAAGGATTCAAAGACTAATTGATGCTACTAGTTCACAGGAAATGCAGATGGCATCATACAGAGACTATGCTATGGAGGGTGGACGTAATAAATAACATGTAGGCAGCTGGCTTTCCACAATAATCTATTCAGTAAAAGAAAAGCTCACAAGTGTATGAGTCCATTAAAGCAAAGAGATAGAGATCAATTAATACATTTACTTAATTAAAAAGAAGCCCTCTCCCTTACAGTAAAAGGTCAACTGAAAATATAGAAAAAACAACCAAAATCAAATATCATTATCAATGACTCCTGATTTCTGGTCTAGCAGGTCAAGAACTGGAGATTACTCCATCTAAAAACCTAAGTAAACTGAAAACCAAGTAAAAATCTAAGCAACTGAAAACAAACAACATCTCTTCTTAGATGTGGCCGAGCAAACCACTCCTCCCAAAATTGGAGAGAACAGCAGGAGGAAAATGAGAATTTCAATTTACCAGAGAGAAAATTCGATCTGTACAAACTACCCACAAGCACCAGTGCCAGGACAGTCACCCTAGACTGTACTTGATGCCTTCCTAGAGGCTTAGTGTGGGTAAACCTGGGGTTTACAAAGTGAAGAAGACCTAGCCACGGCCCTGCCACACTTTCGTGAGCTTCAGCTCCAGAAACTCCCCCAGAGCTGGTCCTAGTCAAGATCAGAGAACTATCCCGCATGCTTCCAAGGAAGAACGGGGCAAGAGCCATTCTGAAATGTGCCAGAATATTCTCTGATGAGGCCTGTCCTCCGAAGAAGTTATTTACCAAACCTAACGTACTGAGGTTTTATCAGAACCTACCCCACTGTGAGGATTGGAAATACCCAGCTCTGGTGCCATCCAGAAATCCTGTCTCTCTAAGGAGCGGGGGAGTTAATCGTTCTCCTCCCCTCACCCTTTATCACCTCATCACTGGAAGCCTGTTTATTGCCATTCCTATCATGCAATACATCATGTTCAGCGTTCAACAAAACATTACAAGGTGTACCAAAAGGCAGCTAAATAAATTCATTCGTGAAAGAAACGCTGTGTGAAGAGACTGAGAAAACACCAAAACCAAAATCAGACATGGCAGGAATATTAAAATGAATCAGACCAGAAACTTAAAACAACAACAACTAACACGCTGAGGTTCTAGGGAAGACGTAGGCAGCAGGCGAGAGCAGGTGGAAAATGTGCGCAGAGGTGGAAATTCAAAGATTGAGTCAAAAATAAATGTCAACGGTCAAAAACGGAGCATGAAGAATGTCTCTGGTGGGCTTATTTGTAGGTTAGAGAAGGGTGAGGAGAGAGTCTCAATTCCTGAGCTCAAACTTAAAGAGCAAAAAGCTAAACTATAGAAGAAAATTGTGGAGCAATTATAAAAGGTGCAGCAGGTGCATATACGACAGAAGGAAAAGAGGGAAAAGGGTAAAAGCAATATCTGAAGCCATGATGACTGAGAATTTGCCCAAACTGATGCCAGATAATGGCAGTTACCAAACCATGTATCCGGGAAGGTGAGGGAACACCGAGGATGATAAAAGCCAAATACGTGGCTATGTTGTGTTTGTATTTCAGAAAATCAAAGATCTTTTTAATCTTGAAATGAGTCAGAGGGTAAAAAAGCCTCACCTATAGCAAAGGAAAAGTAAGAATTATTTCTCAAGTTTCCTCAGAGGCCACGCAAACTAGAAAAGAGTAAAATGAAATAGTTAAGGTGTTGGGGGGAGCAATATAGAACTCTGAATCTTGCAAATGTATCCTTCAAAAGTGAAAGAAAAACAAATTTTCTCAGATAAACAAAAACTGAGGTAATTGTTGCCAACAGACCTTCCGTCTAAGAAATAGCAAAAGAACTTCACCAGAGAGAAAGAAAGTTATGTAGATCAGAAACTCAGATCAACATAAAGAAAAGAAATACATCAGAGAACGAATAGATGAAAATAAAATTTTATACTTTATTTTTATTAATTATTCAATAATTGTTCAAAATAGTGGTGACATGCATTTTATCATGCATGCTTTTGAGTGTGTGTGTGTGCGTGTATTTATGTATGGATAGCTAGAGATACATTTTGCTTATGTATAAGTGAAATAAATGCCAGCATCAAGACAAGGAAAAGGAGGAGGAATCCAGACTATTATGTCATGAAAAGATTCTCATACTACCTATGAAGTAGTATAATATTATTTAAAAGTATATTTGGATTAGTTATAAGTACATGTTGCAACCATTAAGAAAAAAAATTAAGTGTATTGATACTTTTTAAGAAGCAGCAGCAATGGAATCACATAAAATGCTCAGCTGAATACAAATAGCAGAAAAACCACAGAAAACAAAAAAATAGGAAGAACAGCATAACAGAGAGAAAAGAGCAATAACTGGTTGATAAGAATCCAGATAAGTCGATGATGAGTTTCAACACTGTGGTCTAGATCGGAGGCATGGGGGGTGAAAAGGAGCTGGGGGAACACAATGATTGTCACAGTGAACTGTGGGTGCTTTGGTGTTGCGTGTGGTGTGGGAACATACATGTGAACAGGTCTGCTCCTATTCCCCAAAATGATATATGGTATTGTAAGCCAATGGTACTTGCATAAGAAAAAAAAGAAAAAGAAATTGTAAGAGAGAATCAAAACACAGGACTCAACTACATATTAACCATAAGTTACCCTTTAAGTATAATGATGCATATGGATTAAAGTAAAATATACCATGTTAGCACAAGTCAAAAAAAGACAGAAAGAGCGGTGGTCATTTACAACACAGTGGCGCCCAGAGCAAGGAAAGTCTCATGAATGAAATGAATAATTACATAAAATGAGGGATTCAATAGCTCAAGCTCACATAATGTTAGGGAATGTGTATTACCTAACACAGAGGAGCAAAACTGGTAGAATAAAGAGAAATACATGAATAATTGCTCTAATAACTTGAAATCTCAACACCCATCTAGCAGAAACAGCCAGATCTAGCAAGCAAATAGTCCCGAAGGACATGTCTCAACTCCACAACACCATCAATCAACTGGATGTGACTGTTATGTATAGACTACTTCACCCAACACTTCTCAGCACACAAGGAGTCGCCCTCAATATAAGCCATCGCCTGGCCACAAAACGCACCTCCACACACGCCAGAGGGTGAAAACCATAGACTGCACCCTCCTGGACTGCAAGAGAATTAAACTAGAAATCAGCAACAGAAAGACAGCTAGAGAATTCCAAAATGCGTGGGAGATCAAACTACACATTCCTAAATAACTCACAGGGCAGGAAAGAAATCTCAAGTGAAAGTGTCCAATAGTTAGAACAAAATAAAAATGTAATAAAAATCATCAATGGATGCAAAAACAATTGGGTGAAAATACAAAAGGGAACAAGAGATACTTATAATTTGAAACTGTGTCTCCATAACTTGTTTATTGTTTACTGACTTCGCAACAGAACAAACTAACTTTATTTTTTCTTATTAAATTGCTCCTGACATCACTGCCTCCCCATCGTTCTCCCTCCCCCACAGCACCATGAGCCTGAATCACCACATTCCCTTGTGTTCATCCCTCCCTGTCTAGCTCCCCACCCTCCTCCTTTGCTGTCTGCCTCGCGTCTATGGTCAGCTGGCTAATTTTGCCTTTCTCTTGACCATTTGTTTGGTTTCTCTACATTCCATATATAAGTGAGACAATGCAGAGTTCATCTTTTTCCTTCTGCCTAACTTCAGCTAGCATAATCTCGTCCAGCTCCATCCTTGTCCTGCAGATGGTGTGAACCAGGAGACGTTGACTTTATACTAAAGAGAACCAGTGAATACCTACAGCTGAGTGAGTAGAGTTTCTATCACTGCCACAGATGTGCTAACTGACCTTACGGTGGTGGTAGTTTCACATTATCTCTTTATAATAAATCTTGATTGTGTACACCTTAAACCCATGTTTAAGGTTGATTATATCTCAATTATATTCTCAAGGAGAACCATGGGGACCACCGTGATGTAACAAAAAGACTGGGGAAAATAATAAATCTATATCCTGTGTGTTTTAAAAGCAATTGTATGAAATCATCTCAAAAAACTATTTTTGATTAACATCGCCAAAATTAGACTTACCCAATATAACATGCTCCAGATAAGTGCTGAAAAGGACACATCATTTCAGTGATATTCTTGCCAAAAAGGGACAACCTGAATCTAACATGAGGAAACATCAGCCAAATTCAAACTGAAGGACAGTCCACAAAGCAACTGGTCAAGGCACTTGCAAAAATAACAAGGTCACGAAAGACAACGAAAGGAGAAACTGATCCAGATTTAAGGAGACTGGTGGAATTTGACAAGTAAATGTGATGGATGCCTTGGATTAGTTCTTAGATTAAAAAAAAAAAAAAAGTATCTGTAATGAAAATTAGAGCACAACAAGAAATGTGAATATGGAATATAACAGATTGCATCATGCATGAGGTTTCCAATTTACCAACACATGGTTCCGAAAATAATTGCATATGTATCTGTGTGTATACCTACATTTATGTTTATGTATTGTATGTGTGTGTGTACATACACATACTGAGAAAGCAAATGAAGCAAAATATAAATTAGGACAACACTGCAAACATTTGCCCAGCAAAGCTGAAGACTCAGCATGGGTCCTCTGCTTCCTGATGCTACCATTCATATGAGAAATTGGGGCAATTCAGCTTGATGATTGAATATTACATTTAACTAGTTATTGCAGTGTTGGATAAAATGCAAAGTACTATACAGAACAATGAAAATAATTAAGTGTTGAAAATGCAACCGTGCACTTAACAATAATCAAAGAAAGAAAAGGGAATGAGGAATTATTATGAAACTAATTCAATGGATGGTCAGCCCATGGCAGTGGCCATGGGCCACTGCCCTCACCCCAGATCCAGGACTTAGGGGTTTCCTAGAGCAGATTCAGGACTGGGGTGAGGCGAATCAGGTACTGGCTTGGGAGTAAACATTTAAGGAGGTATAAAACATCCTGTAATTAAAATAAACCATATTTTAATGTCATATTTTTCATCAAAATTGATTCAAAGTCTGTTCATCATAGATGATAAGTAAATAAATAAAGGCAGTAGTGTAGCCTGTGACTTCCTCCCAAAAAAGAAATTGTATGTTGACTCTTTTTACCCACCCCCCCCCCCAGTGATATTTGGAAGTGGGGCCACTGGGAGGGGAAAATGAGGGTTGGATCAGATCATCATGGTGGGGCCCTCTAATGGGATCAGTGCCCTTTTCAGAAGAGACCCAGAAAGCGATCTGTCTATCCACTTGCAGGCCTGTCTGTCTCCATCTCCATCTCTCCCATCCCCAATGTGAAGATGCAGGCAGATGGTAGCCACCTGCCAGCCAGGAGAGTGTCCTCACCAGAAACCAATTCCAATGGACCTTGATTCCTCAGCATACAAAACTATGAGAAATAATTTCTGTTGAATAGTTTGCCCATTCGTGGTATTTTGTTATGCTAGGGAAAACTCACTAATAGAGACAAAATCAGCAATACTAATAGCTTTTCCTTTTGTCCCAGGCTCCAATATCACCATACCGTTTTGCTATCTAGTGCACCACGGACTTTACCGATCACTGTCTCCTCACATAGAGCCACAAGCCCATCCACCGCCACTCCTCATGGCAAAGTAGCCTAAACCCCTAAGTTTCCAGCCTGAACTTCACCAATGTCTTGCCTAGCTCGGAACTGGGGTTCTCACCAACACCCACCAACTCCACCTGGCCAGTCCTGCTTCTTCTGATTTCCAAGGGTCTCGGTCCAAAGAAAGAAAAAATTAAACATATGTCTCATCTTAAGAAAGGCAAAACTAGAGGATGAAGTAGTGAGTGAGAGAGAAAACTGATGGAGCATGGGGAGAAGATCATGTCAAGTGTCCCGGTCTGTGAAGACCATTTCACAGGGCATCTCTCTAACTCAGAAAAAGATGCCTTGTCAGTCACCAAAGGATGTAGCAGCTTCCGTTTTATACCTATACACATATATATACAAGTGAGATGGGAAGCTCAACACGTGCTCTGCTGGCTTTCCCTGACGGAGAAGCTAAGGACATAGACATTGGAGGCCGAGAACAGGGCAGTACCTCTTTTGGAAGGTGTGCCTGTCTTCTTCACCTGGACGTGGACAGCACAAGGTGCCCGGGGCCCGGGAGGTGACCACCCTTGGTATTGCCAGAACCTGACCTTTGTCAGCACTGCCAAGGCTCCAGTGTTTGGGGGGGAACACCCCGCCCCTGCCAAGCTGAGCTGAGCCCTTCCTGGGGTCAGTGCTGTGGAGGCACTTGGGGTGTTGCTAGGAGTGAACCAGCTCCTAGACAGGTCTCCTCACCTGAGGCTTTGTTCCCCAAACGGGGTCCGCCCCACTCCACTATGCTAGTTCACCACAAAATCCAGCATGGACTTGTGTTGTGCCAGGGGGCCAAAGGAGAGGGGCGTGACCTGACTTGAAACCCAGAATAAGCACAAATGTCCACAATAAATTCAACACGTTTCTGAAACACTCTGATTGGAAATTGAATTAGGAGGCAATTTCTCCTCCTTGTTCAGACACCGGGGTATAATCTTGGGGGGCAGCAGAAAGCGTGTTCCTATGGCTTCCAGAGAGGAGCCCAGGGGTTGTTGGGTAGCATCCCTACAGATCTCAGCGACTGGTGAGACAACTGCAGCCCCCAGACTAGCTGGCGCATCCCCAGAGCAGACAAGATTTGGAGAGAGAAAAACAAGGACGAGGTGGGGAGCAGAGACAGGGAGAGGAGTGTCTGGCATGAGCTGGGGGGCTCGGGTGAGGCGGTCAGGAACCCTCGGGTTTTCAGCCCCTGCTTTTGGCGGCCTCTTACTGGCGCTGTGTTTATGGCCCTGAGGTGCTTTCCACCAGGCTCCGCTGGCAGGTTTTGCTGGAAAACTTGTCACCTTCCACACAGTTCGGGTTTCATCTGATTCACACTGGGAAGCTCTGGTTTCGGGAGCCCAAACCGTTTTTGCAACTGGATGGAAACATGGAAGCGAATCAGAGCTGGAGAATGCAGGCACCTTCCTCTGTGTCTCGGCCCTGGGACCTTCGTGGTGCCTGACCTGGCTGACCAGACTCCAGCCTGAGCGTCCCTGGGCTGTGGCGTCCCCGGGCCATGGCGTCCCGAGTGCCAGTTTCCCGGGGCCCCAGAGGATGAAGCCGGCCCCCCAAACACTGAAGTCTGCACAACAAGTTAGGTTTGAGTGGCCAGGAGTCCAAACTGGGGAAATGAGGGAATGGTCACAGGAATGCAGCCAGGGAGGAAGCCCAGGGCTGTCACTCATAGGGCGTGACACAGCCTCCTGGGTAGGCCAGCAGCCCAGCGCCGCTCTGGGGACCAGACCTTCATGTCCAGAAGCTGACGGGCTGTGAGAAAACAGACGAGTGGACACTCTGACTAGGTCCCTGAGTGTCCACTCCTCACTGCTCTGAAGGGAGAAGGGGGCAGGCCCAGGCCTGGAACAACTGAGCATCTGGCGTGCGACCCCACCGTCCTCCCAGCGTGAGAGAGGAGTCACTGTGGCTGCTCGTCCTGGACACTGGGCAGCCCAGCCAAGACCTGCAGGCAGCAGTGGGGAGAGGTTAGGAGCAGGAGAGGGGAGGCTGTACTCTGGGCGATGGGGCCAGCAGAAGAGGACCGGGGATTTCGGGCAAGGTCATCCTGCTGCCAGGAAACCGGTGGGAACCAAGAGATCAAAATGACCCCCAGGGCTGTCCCTTCCTGCCCCAGGCTGAGTCAGATGTCCCTCCACTGTCCCCACACTCTCCTCTCCCGCAGAGCACCCAACACTATGCATCACATCTAGCCATGCGTGTCTGTCTTCTTGAGAGTCCGACTGGATCCATGCCGCTTTCTGCCTCCCAGAATGTAGCTCCCTGTCTGATTAGGTCAATGCTGTTGAGCCAGTAGCAAGGACTAGTGCTATAACAAAAGCCCAAGTGCGTCACTGCCCAAGGCCGATTTAGCTGCTGGGCTGCTGAACAGCCCCCACACTCAAAGGCAGCCACGCTCCCAGGCCAGGGGCCAGTGCTGGAGTCCTGGGCTCTGCAGTGCAGCCTGACCTATCTCAGTCTCCCCAGGTTCATCTTCCTACACGCCTCACTGTGGCGTCACGTTTATTACTGTCATATGAATCTTCCCAGGCACAGTCCTGATGACAAAATACCAATGTACTACCGTGAGTACTCCCGTGCATTGACCACTAGCGGTGAATGACTTTGGGTGACTCTTTTAACAGACCTCAGTAGATAAGGAAAAGGCGGTCAAGAGAAGTCAAAGAGCCTGCCCACATTTTCAAAGCCTGCAAGGGATAAAATCACCATCTAAACCCAAGCTAACTTCATAACCACTATCCTCCTTCAGATCGTGAGGGCTCCGAATACTGACTTGCTTATCCTCTGTGCTGCTCCAAGATTCAGAGTCCTCAGGGCAGTTCCTTACTCATCTACATACTGGGCGTGCTCAATAAATAGCTGTTGACTTTAATTGAATAGACCTTTTTACTTAGGTCTCTTGTAAAAGCGACTGAAGGGTCTAAGTGTGGGTCAGAGAAGGAATAAGCGCTGGGCTTGGAAAAACAACACAGTCCCTAACCGCCCCTGCCAGTCCTCGGAGGGAGGTGGGAATAACCTGGAAGGAACCATACTCCGGGTTCCCCTGCAGGCTTTTCCAGTGGTTCCAATTCTTTCCTACTGCAGGAAGGGATAAACACCCTTCATATATTTCCTCTCACTCCCAACTGCAAGGAAAACAGTAACACTAATTAGTTGTAACAGGGTGTTCATTTCACACAGTTCTCAGCAGGTTGCCCTGCTGTTCTTTGAAATGGTCTGGAAACAGCCTTGATTTTAAACATCTGAAGATAATTGAACGAAAGTTGCACTCAGAAACCCTGAGTGACAGGCCTTTTATTCGCTCTCTCACTAACAAGAAATGTTTGCTGCCATTTCTTATTTACTCGACACCTTGAAAGCCTCCGGCCCCGATGACTCGCGCCCCAGGATCCTAAAAGAATAAGTTAAAGTAATGATTGGTAATAAATGGAGGAGCAGGGAAGTCTGAAAGATTAAACAAAACCCTATGCCTGTTCCAGGGGAAGAAGGAGTTGCCCAGCAGACCCATAAACTTAAGTTCCTTACCAAACAACAGCAGGGAGTGGACGGAGAGCTGAAGGGTATTTATGACGAGATTGATCTGTAAACATTTTTCAAAGACAAGCAGATTAGTTAGCAAAATGAAAACATTTTCTAGCATATTGCTGGCAAGTGGGTGGGAACTCCTTCTTTTGGGGAGGGGGGTTTGCAACACCCATCAAAAACTAAATGAGACAACTGTAACTAGAGTTTAATCTAGAGATGGTGTCATGAAATTCCACAAACAACCACAGAGCTTTATTTATAGAAGCGAATGACAGAAAACAACCTAAACTTCACGAAAGCAAGCTTCGTGAAAATTGCGATGGGTCTGCACAATGGAATACATTGTGACCCATTAAAGAGTGGGGGAGAGCCCGTGAGGGCCATTTTAACGATCTCCAGGGTAACGGCCCAAAATTAAAATCTTAAAGGCCACAGAAGTAGGTTCGCTGTGTCACAACTGTACTTCAATTTAGGAGTTTAGATATACGCACCCATGTATGGATGTGAAATATAATGAGCTGTGTACATCACATATATCTAAAGTCATGCAAACGGAAGATAAAAGGAAGGTCTTGGAATGATAAATGCGGACACTGGGAACGGGAGATAACTTTTCACTTCGCTCTATTCAAGGGATTACTTTCTGTGCTGTGGGAATTGTTTCATATGTGTACAAACTCTCTGAATTTTTTAACATGCAAAATTAAAAGCGAAGAATAAGAAACAACTGTCACAGCCTACTAGGGACTGTAATCTGAGACGGGAACCTGATCTAAGACACAGAGGTGAGCCTGGTACCTTAAGAGGAAATGAAGAACAGGGCCTCGCTGGTGAGCTGGAAGCTTTGATCCAGTCCTTCTGCAGAACGAAAGAACTAACTCTGCCACGCAGTCGGTGATTTAACAGGGAAGGAGGTAGCCAGCGGCCCTTCTTCAGGGGGGCACCCATGGGCACCGTGCACCATTCAACAGTGGAGGCAGGTGCCTGGGCCAGCTGAAGAGACCCACAGGTGGGCATCTGGGGCCCAGGAGCACCTCAAAAGAGTACAGGAGGCCTCCACATCACCAGCTTGTGTCTGACCTTGCTGAACGACAGGGAAGCCCCCCAAACACACAGTGCCCCCAGAGTCTGGCTGATGCTCTGCCCACCGCCCGCTCACCCTCTAGCCTGGAGCCCCATGCCTGGGTAAGAGACTCAGGTGTTCTGAGTGGGGTGAAGGAAGCCTGAGGGGTGAAGCCACCCCTCGTCCCAGGACTCGGCTGGTCAGTAGCTATGACCTTGGACCACTGGGGGCCATCTGCTTCCCACTTCTAAAATAAGGTGATTCCTAATTCCATTGTGTGGGGCTTTGCGAAAATCAAATGAGGCGATCGAGGAAGCTTTCCCTCCCAGGACAGACAACACTTTCAGAAAATAAACTGTTGAATGTTAGCAGTGTTACACAAGAGATTTTTTTTTTTTGATGAAAAGGCGGATCTTTGACTAAATTGGCCAGTTGGTTGATTCAGACTAAACAGCCAATCTGATAACCCACAAACAAAACCCAAAGCTAATTTGCTAATTGGTCTAATGTGTTAACTGCACACACGCTTATTGAGCACTTACTGCAAGAGCGGTGGTGTCAGGGCTGGAGAGAGAGAGGAGACAGACTCCTGACCAACAGCGAATGCCAAGTTGCGCTGGGCTCTGGGCAGGCTGTCATAGATGTTTCTGCACCAGCATGGTGTTCCCACCAAATGCCAAGGCCAAAGACTAGAACAACCACTCATGAAGCTGCACATTTATTTATTAAGGAATCTGCAAATGATTAGCTGTAGGTTTTTTGGAACGGGACATGAATCAACGTACTTATTTAGTATTGTTTTTGAATTAGTCAAGCATCTCACTGAATAATTTCAAAACTAAAGGACCAAAGTAACTCCAGCCACCGTTGGTGGTCATCTCATGAGGAGGGCACTGAGTAAAATGTATAGAAATGACCTGTAGGTAGCACTGTGGCTGGGCAATATTTCCATCAAAATGATGGAAATTATGATGTTCGCCACCAGGTGTTATGTCCTTCGCGCACGCGACAAACAGCCATCTTTCATCAAAACTGCCCCTCATCTGCCGTGTGGTAGAGCACGTCTGAGGTTACAGGGTCCTCAAGTGGAAAATAAAAGGGACAAAGCAGTTGTTAAAGCCAGGTAGACAGGCCCTCCCGGGTGGCTCAGCAGCCTAGGGCGCAGCACTGCAAGCTGACTGCAGCCACCTCAGTGCAAGTGCTCAGTGCGAGTTCGATCCCCGGCCCCGCAGCTGACACACAGGGCGCAGCAGACCTCTCCTGTCTCCCTGCTACTCCCCTCACAGTGCACCTTCTCAAGCTGCCTGTTCTGCTCCCCGCTCTGTCTGCGGTGAATCCTCTCACGGCTCTGTATGCATACATCAATAAATAAATCTTTAAAAAAGTTGTATAGACAAAAGGACAGCTCAATCAAATGTTTCCCTTTTAAACTTGAATTCTATTCAGCTTGCTCTTTCATTCAGGTCTAAATATTGTTCTAAGAGTTGCAAGTGTTGGGCAGAGCTCCCTGCGTTAACCTGCATAAAATTAAATTTAATTCTAATTTAATTCACTTCCAGGATGGTATTCTGTTGCCAATGTTCAAACCCTCCAGGAGTTTCATTTTCCATGACCTCTATAAAATAACAAGTTGTATTTGCCACAACCAGAAAAACATCCTCATTTGCCTAGGGAGTCTGTAATCAGATATTACTTACCACCCCACATTATTTCAATCGCCACAAGCCATTCCTACTAAAACAAAAGTAATTTTCTGACCTGCCACAGAAACAAATGTTCTATTATGACATTTATGTGGGTGATGGTAGAACTGTTCCAACAGTTTCTAGAATGCAGATTCCAAAGCACCATTATAAACCAAACCACCATTAAACGGTCCCTTTGCTACTGGCCATTCCTTTAATGTCCAGTGGTCCTCCCAGTGGCCTAGAGATTAAGTCTCAGCACTATCACTACTCCAGGACAAGATCTATCCCCCACCAGGGAGTGACCCCAGGAAGAAGCAGACCCCTCCTGTCTCCCCGCTGCTCCCCACAACCATGCATTTCAGTAGACCTGCCTGTTCTGCTCCCCGCTCTGCCTCTGGGGAGTCCTCTCACCCAGTCCCCACACCTCTGGCCTTGTTCCAGTTCTTATATGCATAAACAAACAGACATACATATTTAGAAAAAAGAAAAGTAAGGTTATCATCCAAAAGTTCTGTGTACAAATTGCTGAAAATTCACATACTTCAATAAGTAAGGTATACCAGCATCTAACTACACATCTCGCTGTTTAAAATTAAGTATAAATTTTACTTCTAGAGAACACACAGATATCACAAGAGCTGGTGCTTCAGTACTGTACACTGTTTTGTTGATGCTGCCATGGTTTTCTTTTTCTTCTAGAAACTCCCAAGCCTGGGAACTAGTTTGATGTGCCAGGAATTCTGGGTTGAGTTCCTGGAAAAGGGTATTGGGGTCACATTTCCCATCGAGAGAGAAGCCCTTGATGGGGGTGCTGGGGTCCAGTCTGACATAAGCTTGGTCCCTGAGCCAGGCCCAGGAGCTTTCCTGTGTGCTCAGACCCCTTCCAGATCAAGACATTCTCAAACTCAGACTGTGCATGGATTTCCCTAATGCAGAGTGGTCCAGATGCCACAATGACTGTGTAAACCAGCGGGCGGATCGGGATTAAAGGGAACTATCTCGCAAGCCACGCGAAGCCCAAGCGCGGTCTGGCGATCAGAACACCTCTGTCCCCAGAATATCTGCGCCAAGTCATGTTCCTGGACAAATGAACTTACTCTCCAGACCTGAACAACAAAAAGTAGAAGCCTAGGCCTGTACCTGTGGTTCAAGAACATCCCATCTTTCCTTTCACTCAATGAGACACATCTCTGTGAAACAGACTATTAGGGGGCCATAGGTTGTGCCCTTCTGGGGTGACTAGCTATGATTATTGATCCTGACCTCTGGACCATGTGAGACCTAGAAGGAAGTCTGTGTCATTTAGGTAAGGGTGAGGATGCTGGGAGTGAATGAAGAACGTTCAAGTCCCTTCGGGACAATATACACACATGAGGATGCACGTCAGTACTGAAGAGCTCCTTGTCCTCAGAAGCCACCGGGACACGTCATGGCCTGCAACTAGATCCTGGTGAGCAAGTCCGTGCCCCCACCGAGGTCTGAATTCCAAAGTCACGTTTTCTTTCTAAAAAGGATCCAGAATAAGCTCTATGCTGGACAAAAGTGTCCAGCAAGCTAGTGTCCCCAAGAGTCGGTTGGTTATTAACACTTAGGGGCCCACACAGGCACCATCAAAGATCTTCAACGAGACGAAAACAGGGTCAGCTTCATTCAGCTGGTTCACGTATAAAGTGCAGAGGGTCTTGTTCCCACAACTTGGAGCTCAGGTCAACTCACCCCAAGTCCATCAGCCTCCAAGGACTGGTGTCTCCACTCTGCTGTGTTTAGAACAGACTGTGGGCCTGGGTGCCACCAGCTCTGTGGAATCCACAGTGACACTGGGCGGTGGGTCCTGGCAAACAGCTGCCACCAGGCACAAGGTCAAGAGCCCCAGCAAGAACTAGTTTGGAGAGTCTTTTCCTCGAAAGCAAGTTGTGGTAACACACAGCTATCCGGCAGCCTCAAGACATAAAAGATGAGCAGAAACAGCAAGGGAGTCTATGCTTGCTCCCTGCCAATCGGAGCCGGGCCCAGAACACAGCTAAGGCTTTTGCATGCCGTGCGTTACGTATTTTATGTGTAAGAATGCCTGCGCTTCATGTGTCTCTATCGCTGGCTTTATTATGACCAACTCTCTGAGCTGCATTCCCACGGATCGTTCTCCTACCCCTCAGCCCTCCATCTTGCTCAAAGATTACCTTATGTGACAGCGGGTCTCTCCTTTTTCCTCCTGACAACTTGCCTTCTCCCCGCCGTGGGACTGAGCGCTGAGCTGGGACCTCCTGTCAGTTCACACACATATCCCTACTACTCATGGGAAGGAACAGTCAGAGGAATTCCTATCAGTCTGCTTCTGCTTATCCCAACGCTACTTTCTCAGGCAAACTCCTGCAATCTGTCTTTCATTTAGAGATATTTTTGCACTTCTGTTTAACACTGGGGATTTTCTGATTGACCTTCATTCTATTTATTTCTCTCCCTTGCTGGGCAGCAGCTGCCATGGACATAAGACCTGAAACAAATAAGGAAAGATGGGCCACAGCTACCCCCACAAACGAATCATGCCTCTGAATGTTGATGCCTTATCGAGAGAAAGTTCTGGAACAACCTGCATGCAGAGACCAATTTCTAGCTACAAAGATGTCTTGCTCTAATACAATCGGACATCCCTTCCTTACTACTAACGTCCAACCATCCTATCGCCATTAGAGCTGGAGACTGGTGAGGATAAAGATATCAGTTCACAAGTCCAAGATCACACCTAGGGGCAGCTGGCAGACACCTCATGCTGGGCCTTCAGGACCATGTTGAAGCCAAATCGTCTTTAAAGTGGCTGCAGTGGTTACAGAAACCATCACTAAAGTTTGAAAACTACCAATCCCATTTAACAAATGCTCACAGATTGCTGACAGGGGTTCAGGCCGAGGAAGACACAGTGCTCCCTAGGGGCTTCCAGAGCAGTTGGCTTACAAAACAAGCATGTCCTGCAGAGAGTCATCCTTCAGGTCAAACTGTGCTGGACATTACACAAATGGTACAAAGCTTCATTTTGGAGAACTTCATCGCTTCTTCTGCGATCCCTTGTAAAATGTAGAAAGAAGCAGCCCGAGCTGCTGTGTGAGTGTGTATGGTTGTGTGCTGGTCCTAACAGGGGCCACAGATGAAAGAGAAAGGTTAGTCACTGTCTCCTTGGCTCTAGGCATCAATTGTCCAAGAGTCTACAGGTTTATGTTAATCTAGAAGGACAGGAAGGAGACAGGAGTCTATCTAGGAGTCTATCCTGTCATGGACAGGAAGGACTAAAGTATAATTTCTGTCCTGTTGGGTGGTGCAAAGCTCACAAGTATTCTAAAGAGCCATAGACAGGACACAGCCTTGCTCAGAAATGGCCCAGTCAGGCGATCCGGTGGACACCCCCTCTCATTCTGGTGGCCAGTGGAGAACTCTTAAGATTTTTTTTAAAATTTATTTATTCATGCATACAGAACTGGGGTACTGGCCAGAGGTGCAGGGGTGAGAGGATTCACCAAATTGGGGAGCAGCACAGGCAGATGGACCAAGTAGACTGCAGAGGGGAGACAGACAGGAGAGGTCTGCTGAGCTCGGTGTGTCAGCTCCGAGACTGGGGATCGAACTCAAACTGCAGTGGCTGCACCTAGCTTGCAGTGCTGCGTCCTAACCTGTTGCACCACTAGGGAGGCCCAGAGACCCCTTATTTTTATCACCTTGGCAGGACTAGCTGAGACTCTTATGACCATAAAGTCACAGAGCACACTGGCACCATTTAGAGGGGACTATGGTAGGAACCCTAAAAGAGGAGCTGCATAGAGTAGACTTGAAGAGAAAGTTGTGGTATCTGGAAACTTCTTCCATTAGGCAGCACCAGGGACACGCATGAGCTGACAGACGGTGTAGTTCTCTCCGGTGATCACATGTCTGCTCCTGCACCTCATGTGTATGAGCGGGCATGTCAAGTTGCCTTTTTACATCTGAGAATATTTCTGCCATATTGGGTGCTTAAGGAAGGTCTTGAGAGTAGATAAACTTTTCTCAGATGGAAATTTAGGGGAAGAGAGGGAGGTAAGTGCTCCAGTCAGAGGGCATGCCAGAAAAACAGGATTCAAAGTCAACCTGTGTCTAGAGGAAAGGAAAAATCAGATCTCAGAAAGATGTCACCTCTCTGGAGGTGCAACAAGTTAAAGCACAGCACTGTGAAGCTGTCCGCAGCCCCTGCAGCACAAGTTCGACCCGGCCAGGGAGGGACCCACAGGGCGCAGCAGACCCCTCCTGTCTCCCCGTTGCTCCCCTCAGCAGTGTGCTTCAGTCCATCTGCCTGTTCTGCTCCCCACTATCTCTGGTGAGTACTCTCACACACACCCCACACCTCTGGCCTGCACCCCAGTTCTTGTATGCATAAATAAAGAAATCTTTTTTTTTTTTAAGTTAGACAGGAAAGACAAATACTTTATACCTCACTTATATGCAGATTCTTAAAAAGCTGCAAGTGGTGTTGGGCGGGACGTAGGGGTGTGTTGCCAAGGAACAAAATCACAGTTAGAAGCTGAGCAAGTTCTGGAACCTAGCGCACAGCACAGCGGCTTCCCAGCAGCACCATCACACACCTTCCAGGTACTCAGAACTACATCTCCAATGTCCTCACCGCAGAAAGCGGGAATGGTATTGCAACACACGAAGTCTCCAATCAATGTGTTATATACCTGAAACTTCAGCTGTGACTATGTTAATCACATGCCAATTTTTTAAAGCTGGCCAGTGTGGAGAGGTATGAAACAAACAAAGAAGGGTGTGAGGGGTGTGGAACAGCAGTGGAGATGACCTAAGAAGTGTAGTTTGGGGCAATCCTGTGTGTGAGACTCACACCCTAGAGGTTTCTCATAGAGCACTCAAGAGTGAGTTTTCTCAATTTTCTGAAAGACTAAGCATGAGCAAGGTACACAGATGATGCTCTGGAGCGCGAGCTAGGTGCCTGGCTCTATACCAAGCACTCTGCCTTGTTAGACAATCTCTCCCCAGGACACCCCAGGACACCCAGCAGCAGGAGTGCCTTCATGTCATACAACACAACTGAGGCACAGCGTTCAGTCACTCGCCGGAGGGCACACAGCCACGCCCCGTGTTGGGCCGGGACCCTCCACCCACGCCTGCCCCTGGGCATACACCTATTGTCTTGGCTTCCACACCAGCCAGTTTCTTCTGCTCCTCGCATCTGCAGGACCATCTGCTTCCTATAATATTTTATGCTCACACTCCATCAGAGGCCATCCAAAGTAATATCGGCTTGGTACTAGGCTGACAAGCTGATGGACAAAAAACTCCTCAAAATGCAGGAACCATACAAGGTGAAAACGTCTCAAAAGCCTACCTACACACATGCCCCAAAATTGCCCTTGCAATAAAGCCAGACCTGTCATCCCCAATGCTCACCAGCAACGCGCCCCACAGCTGTGGAGGTCTAACAATTTGGGCAGGAAAACAGACAGGCAAAGAAAAAGAAGAATGTAGTCAAGCCCCAAGGAAAAAATGTTAACATCCGGAACCAATTCACCCACACAGGCTGGGGAACCGTTACACCCAGCTCTCCGTAACACCCCTCAGCCCCCACACTCCTGGCCTCCCTACAAACACACACACACACTAGCTGCTCACCCCTACAAGAAGCCAAAATGCCCTGTATCTCCAGGGAGCATCCCCTAGGGTCCTACCACCCAGTCAGAGTATCAGGGAGACACCTTGAATCTCCGCGATGTCACAGCTGAGTCTCGGTCACGCACAGCTGCACCGGATGGCATCTCCTCGTGTCCCCAGGATGGATGCTGGTGAGACAGCCGGGCTCTGAGCACCAGGGAACACTGAAATGGCTGAGGCCTTCCTGGTCCGCATCTTGCACAATCGACATTCTGGTCAGACAGATGTCACCAGTGAGCGCCAGCAAACCACCCAAAGTTGGGGCCTTCAGCTCATTCTCTGCCACAATTTGTTGTTCTTTTTCTTTTTAAAGATTTATCTATCTATGCATACAGAACTGGGATACAGGCCAGAGGTGCAGGGGACAGTGACAGGATTCACCAGAGACAGAGTGGGGAGCAGAACAGGCAGATCCATGATGTGCACTGCTGAGGGGAGCAGCAGGGAGACAGGAGAGGGTCACTCCCTGGCCAGAGATCGAACTAGCAAAGTGGCTGTGGTAGCTTCATGGTGCTGTGCTTTAACTTGTTGTGCCACCACGGGAGGCCCCACACTTTGCACTTCAACAGCTGGACTCCAGTGGTTCCTTGGGAAAGGAAAAGGGCACAGAGATTCACATGCTTCTTCGCAGCCAGAATACTGTGAGTCCCACAAACCATCGCCACACAGGGCAGGTGAGCAACAGGAGAAAGCAAGATTTCAAACAGAGCTACACTTCACCTATTTCTCTCCTGGCTTCCTCCCCAAGGCCACTCTCCTCTCACTGGGTACAATGGACAGGCTTATGACTGCCCTTACAGCTGAACAGCCTAGGAAAACAGGGCTGCTACCTGACCCTGAAATGGGAGGCCCGTAGGGTTTCTCCAAATCCCTGTTAGAGACAGCGGACTTCTGAGAGAGGAAGGTTACCTCAGTGCAAGAAGTGACGGAAAGACAGAGGACAGGTGGCCCGGAAGAGTCCCAAAAGCCAATGTCAAAGTCCCCTGATGTTCACCACCAGGATCACACCAGCTTACAGCGAGTTGAAAGCACAGGGTGGAATTGCTTATGAGGATGAGAGTTCTGCAAAGAATGGATTCCATCCCCAACAAACTGCTCCGAATAGAGCTGTTATAAGGCAAATGAGTCGGGCAGGCACTCAGAGGTTAAAGTCTGCGAGCTGGTGTACTTGCTTGGGTCCTCAAGGCGGTTTCCTAATCCTCCCGCATTAAAAAGAAGCCACTGTGGAAATCAGAATCTCTTCCTTTGTAAATTCAATCCATGGCAAAGGGATTTCAGCTGTGATTGCTGAGTTTGAAAAAAATCAGCAGTATTAGAAATGCACGAATTGTTCGGCACTGCAACTGATACGACTCTAAGCTGTTCCATTTTGAATCAATTACCAATAAGATTCCATCCCTCCCATTGTGAATGGGGAAGGGGGTGGGGAAAACAGAACTGTGAAGGCTTCCCTTCGTTTACTGCAGGAGGGGATTGAAAAGGCCGAGGATGTAGATCGAATTCAGTAAATGGCCACCACCTAGGAGACAGCAACACGTCTGTGTATTAAAGTCAAAGGGAACAAGTTGTGCTGGAGAGAGCGGTGCTCACCCTAAAGCCCTGCTTAGAAACGTGCCCCTGGATAGCTGTCGGGGAGCCTCCTAGCAGGTATGGGGAAGGGGCCTGAGGGAGAGCGGAGAGAGCGGTACTAACAGCTGGGAGGGAAGCGAGAGACCCAGAAACTAACCAAGCTTCAGTTTGGGGAGGACAGCACAGGCAGCAGGCATAAATTTCCATCTAGGAAAACTCAAAGCCCCCCCAGGGCGCCCATGGGGGAGCCTGGGGAGGTTAGGGACATTCACTCTGGAACGCAGGGAGTGGGGTCTCCATGCCCCCTCAGCAGCAGATTTCAGTGGATCCGCCTGTTCCGCTCCCCACTCTGTCTCTGGCAAATCTTCCCACCTCTTGCACCTCTGGTCTGTACCCCAGTTCTATACATAAATAAAAATAATTTAAAAAAAATTCTGCCTGGGGCCCTCCCTGGTGGCGCAATGGGTTAAAGCACAGCAGTAGGAAGCTAAAGCCACTGCAGCATGAGTTCGATCCCCGGCCAGAGGTGACCCACAGGGCACGGCAGACCCCTCCTGACCCACCTGCTGCTCCCCTCAGCGGTGTACTTTGTCAGTCGGCCTGTTCTGCTCCCCACTCTGTCTCTGGTGAAGCCTCTCACCGCCCCTGCACATCTGGCATGTACCCCAGGTCTGTATGAATAAATAAATCTTGTAAAAAAAATTCTGCCTAGGTTCTTTAAAACAAACCAGAGATGTGTGGCCGACCAAGGGCAATGTATTTAAGCAGTCTGAGCCTCAGCTTACTATCTTTGTAGCAGGGGACAGCAACCTCCCTTTGAAGACTGTTGGGTGGAAGCAAGAGCTTTGCCCACAGGACAGTGCCTGGCACAGGTGTGACCTCGGCCCATGAACACTCTTACTGTCTGGAGTGTGGGATCTCTGAGCTGAGAGCACCCTTGGGAGATCGAGAAGTACAGCCATATCTGTCTCTGAGACGAAACAAGTGGCAGAGAGTTGACCTCGAGCAGTGTGGCCTCAATTCCAGCCGACAGAGCGGCCTCACCCAGAGGGCCACGAAGGGCTTAGAGGGCCTGAAGCAGGGCCTGCAGGTGGGTGTCAGGGGCCCTCTCTGCTCCCCTGCTGGGAATGCACCGCCTCCCTCTGCCACTAGAACCCACACATCTCCAGTCGTATTTTTTTTTTTTTTAAGCAAATGATCAAATCCAAGCTTCTGTTTTCGGGAAGGAAAAAAATCTGCAAAACTATGTAGCCAGATGTGCAAACTAACACAAGGGATAGCACTTCTGCTCAGTCCCGTGCCCAGAAAAACAGCCTTCCCGGCCTCGTCTTCCCTGACCGCCAGCTGAGGGAGAGGTTACCCTTTTGTTCATTTACTTTTTTCAAAAAATTCAATCAAGCAATACCTACACATCTTTTCTGGAGCCTCAACTGAATAGTGCAGCTGGCTCACTTTGCCCCAATCCTAACACAGAGAATAGAGCTCTTCCTCACCTGGCAGTGGGGAGACAGCCTAACCCAGGGCAAACTGAAAATATGTAAAGCAAACAGACATCGAAAACACCTAAACTCCAGGGCATCATAGCTTAGCCTTCCCCACTTTAAAGGAGCTCAGAACACTTACATTAGCCAACAGTTGGAAAAAACACCTCACACAGTGCCTAGTTTGTAGTGGACGGCTGAGGAGCGCCTGCAATGTACTCAAAACTGCACTGAAAATGGAAAACAAAATGGCTGGATGAGCTCTCACTATAACTCACACAGTAAAGGCACGCTGGGCTGTGGAGTATCTGAAGCGGTGAACAAAAGTGAATTGCTATGTGGCGGGAATGCCTGCGTGCCAGAGACATCAATTTCTCTCTTCTGATGAGGTTCCAGGATGGCTGGGGGGAGGCTGAACAGAGAGGGCTTTTCCCCTCGTGACTGCTTGGCTGGCTGGGAGGGCGGCTCCCCTCCGCCCAGCATCACAAGGAAATATTGTCCTGCAGTCACCAGCTTGGGGGACGATTAGAACTCAAAGTACATTTTCTGCGGGATGCATATCACTTCAGCACGGTCAGAAAGCCAGAAGTCCTCAGTGGAGACCATCCTGCAGGCTTTGCAACAAAGGCCTTAGGAAAATGAATTTTCTTGAATTCCTATAGCATATAACCTGGCTTTGGGGGGATTTCTGGGCTCCAGGTTGAGGCACCAGAAACCGGCCAAAGAGAAACACGCTTGTGTTATCCCACTCCCCTTCATCCAGAAAGGTCCCTCTGTCCTCTGCTGGAGCTGAGTTTCTGGGGAGCTGGTAAAGCGGAGGTCCCCCCACCCCTTCCAGCCCAAGCCCTCTTCCTACCAAATGCAAATGCTGATCCTCCCTGCTGGAGTTCTTTCTCCCTCCCTCCTCAGGTGTTGGCTTTCTGCCTCCGTGAACCCTGAATAGAAGCAGCCCTTGGTTGTAGGGTTTCTAATCACAGGCTGGCACCAGCGTGGCTCCAAGCCCTAAACATCCGACTTAGAGCAAGGGGCGTGAGGGTAGCTGCAATAGATCACAATTTGCAGCAAGCAGGTCACTGAGGGTGAGACGTCAGCGCAAGCTCAACGCTTCGTTCCTTTCATGCACCATCTCAATGGAGACTTCCAACCACTTTTGGAAGAATAAGTTTATTATTGCAATTTTCACAAGTGCAGAAACTGGACCTGGGAGAGATTAAATAACTTTCCCCAAATCATACAACTGGCAAGTGTTGGAACTATAGCTCAGATACAAACAGGGGAAATCTAACCTCAAGTACCTGAGTTTTTAGCCACCACACTGTAACATTCGCTCATTTCTTACACCAAACAGGAATGACAAGAAGCTATAATGAGTAACTATCTCATGACAGAGTTTAACTGTATATAATTTGAACAGTGGCTGGCACACTGTATTCAACGAATGTTGCAAGTGGTTATTGTTTTTGTTGTTATCATTACATTTACTATTTCCTAAGTGCCTGCCCTCTGCCAGCTTACTTGGGTGAGGCTCAGAAAGCCAAAAGCAGGAAGAGGACTATGGAGTAAGAGCAGAGGCGTGTCCCGGGTTTCAAGTCCCACAAAATAGAGCCTGACCAAGTGCTAGGTGTGCGCTGGGCCCAGTTTTCAGTGTGACCCTGCCCTGAAGTTCGGCAGCTATGAATAGAGATCTGGACTGCTAAGCTGTCTTCTGATCCATCTTGTTGACAAGCATTTTGCCTGTTACTAAAGTCATCCTTTAGCAGTCTCACATCTCTGCCAGATCAAGATCTCGGCTTAGCAGACTAGACATGGAAAATAGTTACAGTGCTTTCCATCAGCTCAAACAGTAAGAGGGGGCCTTGGGAGGGCGGGGAACGGGTCACCACTTTCATTTACCAGTAATGAAGTTGCTTTTCTCAGAGATCCTTTTTCAAATCTGTTGAGTTTTTACAGTTCCTTCTAAGAATGGCACAAAAACATTCAAAATATAAATAGCTTGCATTTTCTTTAAGTTCACGAATGCCATGGAATTCTTTTGGCAGGAGGGACGTGGGCATTCACAAGAGCAGCCGTAGGTCACATCAAACACTAAGGACTAGAAATCACGGATGCAGGATTTCTGCACATGTGATATTAATCTGAAAACTTTTCAAGAGCTTTATGGAAGCTCTTAATTCTAGCTGTAAAAATCTTTTTTTTTTCCCTGCTTCATTTTGCTATTACTCTTACTTTCTACATCTTAGTAAAATTGCCTGCATCCCAACAAAGTAAGGGATGGGGCAAGTTCTGGCCAAGAAGCATTAGGAGAAAATATTAATTTTTTTAAAGTTACCCGGATTACAGAGTCTACTCAAAGGGGCCTCAAGGGTCAGTTGGCTGTTCCCTCGTTTTACAAACCAGGAACTGAGGCCTCATCGGTGGCTAGGAAACAACCTTAGAACATTTTCTTCAACATTTAAAACAAACATTCCTGGTTCTGACAATAACAAAGCCCGTTGGAGAATCTAGTTCTAATTTAGTCTAGCCTAGCCTTTTCCTACTCACCATACAGATGTAGAATATGGGAGTGTTAAAAAGCTTTGTCACATAATATAGACTCAGGGAGACCTACATAAGCAATTAAGGTTTCTGAAATGCTTTTGCAGTTCAGTAACTCTCGGCAAACTTGCTTACATGAGTAATTTTCTACCTACCCTTTTTTTCTAAATAATGCATATGTGTTATATATATATATATATCATTACATTTCTGAATGGAGAGGGTTGCTCAAATCCAGGGAAAGCACTGGCTGTGATCTCAGTCATTTATTGCACAAAAGCTTCCCCCGCCCATCACCAAAATCAGTTATTTATTTTGAGGTGCCAAGCTGAAGCCCAGAACCACCCAAGTCACCTAACGACTAGGCTGCCCATGGACGTCCGGGAGGCCCGAGGAGGCTCAGCTCGCAGCCTTCCAGAAGGGAAGCTATTCCCGCTGGATTCTGGGAAATAGTCATTTCTGAATCTACTCAGAAAAGCTGCGGAGTTTCACTTTTTTTTTTTTAATCTGTGTTTAAAAAGCAACTACTTGATTGATTTTAACCTCCAAGAAGAGCGTGAAGGGCCACTGTCTGGCGCCCCTTGGTCTCCGGACTGTGGGCTCGGGGCCTCGCTCCCACGTGGATGCCCTTAGAGGCCAGAGCCTCTGCGTCGGAGGAAAGACCAGCTTCCCTTCCTAACGGCTGGCGATGATACTTACTGACCCTCGAATTACCCATTTGGAAATGGTTAGGGATTAAAAGTTCTTCAGACAGACGGATTCTTGGTTTCTAATTGCTAATGTTTGAAGTCGTTTGACTCCTCGGAAATTTGTTCAGTCTGATGAAAGCAAAAGCCCAAACTCCCCTCGGGGCTCGAGGTGTAAGGGACTTGGGTAAAGTTAGTTTGGGGTTTGGGGGTTAGTTTTGCGATGGGGGGAAGGGAAAGAGAGTCGCTTCCTAAGGCCTCCCGATTACACACCGCCATCCCTTCGCTCCAGGACAGAATGCATACTGAGAAGGGCACCCCGCTACCCCGAGAAGGGCACCCCACTGCCCGGACGCCCAGCTCCCCGGTTTGCAAGGCCCAGGGCAGCGCGTGCACGCGCACAAACACACACAAACACACACACACACACACACACACACACACAGGGGCCTGGCCTAGCAGGGAGTCCCGGAGGGGAGCAGGCAGCCCGCTGGCGCCCCAAGGCGGGATCCCCTGCGGCCAGGCCGACCTGTGCCGGCGCCGCGGAGACCAACCGGAGTCGCCGCGCCGCAGCCCCAAGCGCTGACTGTGAAGGTCACCCGGGCCCCAGGTCCCGGGACCATCCGAAGGAGAGACGTTCCTCGGGCGGGCGCTCCCTGAGATTCTCTGAAAAGGGGGGGTAGTGGGCGTTTTCTAAGGCGTAGGAGATTGGGGGAGGGGAGCAAGGTGAAGGGAAGAGAGGGGAGGAAGGAGAAACTGGGAGCAAATTGGGGGTCGGCGGGGCTATGACGACACCTTTGGGGGTGAGGGTTTGGGTTCACCCAGATGAGCACGAACCACTCTGGCTCCCAGGTTCCCGCCAGGCAACTAATACTGAACCCCAACGCCCCGGCCCAGGATCTTTACTGTTATCTGCGGTTTGGGGTTTGTAAAGGAAGGCTGTCCTGGGATACTGTTTGTGAGCCAGATGTAGAGTGTCTTTTTTTTTTTCCTTTATTTTTCTAAACTGTGTGGCAATTTGGAAAGCGCAAATTTAGTGCAGTGCCGACAATTACATGCAGAAAATACAAAGGCACAAATATGCCTGTTTCCTTAAATTCGATTCCCCAGATCGTAATGTCTTGCTCATTATTTAGTTCTATTACTCATCATTATTACAGATTTTTCTTAGTGATTCCATTAATTCTCTGTATGGGAGGACGTGTGTTTACTCTCCAGAGTACGGGGCAGCAAGCCACCCATCTAAATGCAGATGGCATTATTCAGAAAAGTAAATGCCGGATCTAGATTGAAAAATTTCCACTCTCCCTGTTCTTCAATCGCATCTGTACAGCCTTGTTTTCTTTGTTGTATCTTGGACTATGGTCAAAGTCATCAATTATTTGGAATTAACTGAACACAGCAATATCTGGAAAATTCAAATCTGGAATTGTCTTGAATTGTCAACTAACACTGAGAAATAACCAAATTTCCAGCCTCCCAAATTTTAGGTGTTAAACTGACTCCACACACACAAAAGCAGTTTCTTTCTCTGAAATCTTGTCTATGTCCCATTCAGAACTGTGGTGTTCACATATAACTGTATGTATATACTTTTTAAAGCTTTTATATACTTATAAAGTCCAACAATAGACACTGCCTGATTTCTTTAAGCACAGAATTAAAAGTAGTGATTGCAAAGCCTGTTTTCAAAAGCTCTTCATCAGTTTGTACTCAGCAAAAACGTCCTGCCTCCAAGTGAAGTTATTCACAGCACCGAATATATGTTGGTTTGTCATCACGTTGCTTCAATTACCTACTTCTTCCCATTTCACCTCTGGTCCTCCCTACTGAGTGTCATTTTCCACCCCTGACATAGAGCAAAGGCCTCACATAAATTAACTAATGATTATCTTTGCCCCAAAGAGTGTAAACAGACTCCAATTTATGAATTTGGTAACTGCTGCCCCCTGAGTATCTCAGTCACCCACATATGAAATTCAAAGTTCACTAGAAACCAGAAAAAGCAAAGCAAAAATAAACTACATGAGTGAGAGAAAGAAGGGGGAAATAACATTCCTCCACCTCCCCATTTTTCCCTTTGGAAAAATATCCCAAAAGGTAAAACTAGAAGAAGAAAACCACTAAAATATTTTCTCCTGCTGAACCACTTTGTTGTAAGCAATAACCAGCTACACCTCCGAATAATCACTGGGTAGATTTCTGCATTTCCAGAAAGAAAGTGAAATGCCAACCTGATCTTTATGCCTTGGTATCTGCAAAGTTCAGTCTTGCCTTCTTTTTTTTTCTTTTCTTTTTTTTTTTACTCTACGGTAACCTGGAAAAAGGAACTTGCAGATTTAAGAAATAATCATTTCTCTCCCGGGTATGAAAAATAAGCTTCTCCCAGAGTCCATAATCAGTAGCTAAAAAAAAAAAAAAGCTGCTCTCATTTATTAATTTTACATTTTTTGGGCAACAGAAAGACTGCTGTGGCAGCCCTGGAGTAGTTTACTCTTTACTTTCAGCCATGCCCTCCCAGAGGCCTGAATGAACAAAATACTTCGGTCTTCTGAGCCAAAACTCATTCGTCCTGCTCCCCTTGTGGCCCAGTAAGAGGGGTTAGTGATTAGGGACTTGCTTCCATCAGATTCGTGTCCACAAACACGAAGAAATCTACACAAGCACATAGGTGAACACACACCGATTCCCATTTTAGTTTGGGGTCCCAGGTTGGGCATTTCACCCCATTCTTCACTCCTCTCCTGCAGGGTGTATGAATTCACTTGAATCTCGTTTTCTTTAACAATTAAAAAATGCCTAAGGGACTTGAAGTCATTGGTATGGGGGTGCAGGGGAAGGTCGAGAGGAAAAGAAAGGTGGTGGGTATGTGTCAGTGTCATTTCCAGCGGAACTCCACTGTGAGCAATTCAATTCTCCCTTCTCTTGCATGAACTCACCCGGTGCACTCTTCTTGCTGGGGTTTTCACCTATGAAATCAGGGAACCCGAGGTGGCCAGGTCTGGCCCTGAGAGCAGGCGCTGAGTGAGAAAGGGAGTTGAGCAGACGCGAGAGTTCAGACCGCTGCACCCCTGGGCGCTGAGCTGATCAGTCTCGAGAGCCTCTGCCCCCGTGGGCTTTGTGCTAGTTCAGGACTGGGTTCTGCGCGGCAGGCCCGGAGGAGGTGCGGGATGGGCCCCGGGGCGCAGCCCTGGTCGGAGACCGTTCACCCGCAAGATCGTTCACCGGCAAGATCGAAAGATCGAGAACAATCCGTGAGCCCCTGCCTTCACCGGAGCTGCAGGGCTCCGGAGGGTGGGCACGAGCCCCCCGGAGGTGCTAGCCCCAGACACTCCACAGGCCTAAGCGCAAACTCGTGGCGCCAGGTGGCTTCACCGGCCCCCTGGAGCCGTTTGCTCCATCTGCGGCAAGCGGCGGGTCAGGGTTGCTTCCTCCTGCCTCATGCCCTCCTGGGCCAGGTATAGGCCCGCGTTTGACATCCAGCGTCTCAAGGAGCGGCAACCTGGCACCCCCACGTCCCCCATGCCTTGCGGGGGCCAGCCTGGGGAAGCCAGCCAGCGTCCAGTTTCGAAAAAGGCGTTGGCAGTCGGTCCTGGGCACAGCCGTCCTCAGTGGCCTACAACAAATTCCAGTCCTGCCTGCCCCCCCCCCCAGTCCCTTCACGCAAGGTCACTTACCAAAGGGACAGCCCTTGCAAGGCCGTTCAGACCTGGTCTCAGAGCCCCGAGCTGCTCGGGTAGGCCGAACCGAGCCGCACCCTCGGTTCCGCAGCCGCCATGTCCTTCAAGCCTGCACCCTTGAGGCCCGCACTGCTGCGGGGGGGGCGGGAACCGTGGGACCCGGGGTTCCACTCCAGGCACTTGCCCAGAACGCCCCCAGAGCGTCTGGCCCTGCCGCACACACCCTCAGTCCTTCGCCCGCCGGAGTGAGGCCTGCTCGCTGCCTGGCTCCACGGGACCACTTGCTCCACACACCACACCGCACACACCCCAACCAAACTCGTAGCTTTTTCTCTGCAGCTTAAACGTCAGTGAAGAGTCACTTCCTCTGTCTTCACCCTGTGTCTCCCTCCTGGGGGCTGGGGTGAGTACAGGGCTGATGTCAGGATTCAAGTCTTGGCGTTTTACTTCGAGGGAAACAGCCACACACGGCAAGATCCATCTTCTGGGCCGGCTAGTCTTGAGTCCGCTCCCTGGAGCGCCCTGGGGCTCCCGTGCGGTCGTTTCCCGAGGCTTCCCGAGGCTTCGCGCCAGCGGGTGCCGCTCAGTGCCCACGCCTGTGCACTTGTGCTCGGAGCAGCTCGCCCGCCCGCGCCGAGTGTGCCCGCCGCCTGTGCCCGCTCCCTCGGGCGCCGCCGCCGCGCGTCCTCCTCCCTCCCGGCCGGCTGCGACGCCCGGGCCGCGCGGCCCTGCAGCCGGAGAGGCCGGCGCAGACGGTTCGTATTACTCTGCTCGGCGGGAGGCCGCTCGCCGGCGCTCTCCGACGTGGACTGGGCCGGAAGGCCCGAACCCGAGCTGGGGCGGCCGGATGGAGCCGGGCTGGGGTCCGGGAGCAGATGGCGCCGCTGCGTGCCTGAGACTCGCTCCAGGGCCGCCTGCCCAGCAGCTGCGCGCGCGGCCCGGCGGGAAGTGGCCGCCTCCCCGCTTTGCTGGAGGCGGGGGCCGCGGGCCCGGCTGCCCGGCGGCGGCCTCTGAGACCCTCTCCAGACCGCGGCGGCTGAGGCCTGGCAGCTCCTCCCAACGACGCGGAGCGCGGCCGCTGTGATGAAGAGGGCGCCTCCCTGGCCCTCCTCCTGGCCCCGCGGGCCTCCGAGTATTCGGGACGCCAGACCATGCGACGCTTTTGGGAGACCCACCGTGTCCCCGGAGGTGGCCGGCGCGCGGGCTGGGCCGGTCTCCGCCGCTGCAGGCTGGCGCCCCAGGCTGCGGGCGCTCAGTGCCAGCCCAGCCGGCTCAGTTGGGGGCGCGGAATGAAAACCCGGCTGTGGAAAAGCCAAAGGCCACGTCTTTGCATAAAACGTGAACGCTGGTCCATGGAGAACTCGGGGGTTTTTGAAGTTCGGACTGGGAGGGCTGGAAGCCGCAGTGCTGGTCAGAAACGGGGCTCAGTGAGAACAATAACAGTTGCTCTGGGCGAGAGTCCAGTGGAGAGTGGGACTGTTTAGTCCTTCCCCAGCGCCCTGTGTCTTGCTTTTGTTCTCCAGGGTCCCCCGCAAACAAACCCTGTTCCTGACTCCTTTTCAGGCCTGCAGAGAATAAGCCAAGTCGCACATCCCGGCCCTTCTTAGTCCCATCTGGGAGAAGAGATTTTGAGGCCCCAAGAGGCATAGACTTGGGCACCCTGGGGTATGCCCCCCACCCGGCACCCCAACACACACACACATATCTCCACCACCGTAAACACACTTTTAAATGCGACCCTGCCTGCATTTATAAGGACACAGTATTAGAAGAAAAACAAATGTAAAGTCAAAAGGGGACCCCCAAGTCCTGGCCTCCCCTTTCCACTACCATCCCAGCCCCCTCAGCCCCTGGACTGCCCAGTCCGGAACCAGTACGACCTTTTTTGGAAAGCAATATCCTATGTTCCATTCCTAAGTAAAATCTTAGGACCTAAGACCCTAAGAATCTGCGGGGGTCCCAATGTGAAGAACCCCCTGGCCCTTCGCCACCCAGCCTGTCTGGTCGCTACGCTCCTCAGAAGGTTCCAGAGTGTTCTTGGCTTGGGGCTTCTTCCTCTTCCCAGGCTTTTGCCCCCAAGATGCATTTCGTTTTCTCTAATCAATAGTCCACCTTTTTCTTTTTAGAAAAAGTCATAAAGGTAATGGGAATGGGTCGCCTGAACTCTCAGTTACATTAAATTCTAGTTAGGTTCTCACCCACCATCTACCCCTATCCTACGATGGAAGGAAACAGCTCTCAGGATGCCAGGTCCTGGCCTGTGGCCCCTACACGGGCTAACCCTTGTCAACTGAGGTTCCTCTCCTCACACATGACTGAGCCAAACGGCGGCAAGAGAAAATTGCACCTGAGTCTTTGGTGATGAGCTGTATGTGGGCCCTTTTGAAGGAGCAGACCCAGACCAGCTCCAGGCCACCTGGCCCCTCCCTAGAAAAAATAGCCCCAACGACAGGCGTCAGCCACCATGGTTTTAAAATCTGCTTTTTCACCATGGGGAAAATAACATAATTAAGTCCTGAAATAGTGAGTTATCATAAGGCTAAAATAATAATAATAATTCACTAAATTGTATGAAGGCCAAGCGCGATTTTGACAAATAAGCACATTGCCAGATAGGGGCTGCCAGAGGTGGGAAACGCCTCTCTGGTTGCCCACACAAGGGCCCGCGTGGACGGGCACCTGCATCCAAGTGAAGGGAGAGACTTGAGTGACCGAAATAAATCTCCTTTTAATTTTCTTTTCAACGACTAATAAAAATAATTCCCCAGCACTAAACCCAAATACCGTAACGGGCCACAAGAACACGGAGAATTCATAAAACTCTGTCTCTGCAGGTCACCCGCTAATCGCGTTATTATTAGCCTCTGGAGCATGGAAATTGAACTGTCACTGCCGAAAGAGAAAATGTAAGCGACAGCTGTCCCTCCTAGGATCGGCCAGCCCTCGGCCCCCAAGCTCCAGGGCCTTAAGCTCCCTCCCCAGCTCCTAGCCGGCAGTTGCTCCCACCCCAGGGCAGCCGCCCACCCCAGTCCTTTCCCCTATTCCAGCCCTACCCCAGGCCCCACTGACCGGGATTCACTGCCCAGCCCAGGCCGGGGGTCAGCAGGAGCATCTCCAGACCGGTTTTAGAAACCCAGGTTGGAAAGTTTCTGAAGCCTAAACCAAGTGTGGTGTGTGTGCGTGTGTGTGTGTGTGTGTGTGTGTGTGTCTGAGCTCACAGGATTCTCTGACAACAGCTGTTCCCCAGGGCTGTTTTGCACAGTTGAAATCTTGGCACTTCATGCAAAACGTTTACCCCCTCCGAGGGTTCTGTTAAAATACAGTCATTGACATCCGCCCTGGGCTTTACGTGCTGTGTGCACATGACGTGCACAGATCCCAAGCGCAAATTAACAGCACCGCTCCCCAAAATACGCGGAGGTGTGAGCCCTGAAGAACGGCCTAGCCTGTAAGAGGCCTGCGGTACAGTGTTCCTTCCATAAACGCCAACAAAGTCGAAGTAGACGCAAACTCCCGGGTCGACCAGAGTAAGGCAACCACAACTTAAGACCCAGAAAAATCGGTGGTGGGGGGACGCAGTGGGAAGGGTGAGGACCAAGACTGAAGGCGAAACGGGACAAACTGGGCCTCTCCGGAGCCTGGGGTGTCGCTCCGCCCAGTCTTGGGGAAGCGGGTCCCAGCACCCCCGGACTCCCGCGGTCGCCTGCAGCCGCGCGGCCCCAACCGCAGAGGGCCTTCGGCACCCCACAGCTGCGAGCCAGCCCAGCACTCGGCTCCCAGAAGTCGGGGTGCCAACTAGGAGGCCACTCGGGGAACGCTGGCGATGGAAGTGCCAGGCCAGGCCAGTCGCCCCACCTTGATTCCGGCGAGTTGGGGGGAGGCTCGCAGCAGTTGAACGAAGAAAAAGAAACCCGCGTTGGAGAAAGGTAGGGGCCCGCCAGGCCGCCGCGCGCCCGCCGTCCCGCTCCCGCTCCCGCTCCCGCTCCGCCCGCTCGGGTGGGCTCGCCCGGCGCACTCACCGGGGTGCGGCTCCAGGCCGTGCGCGGCCGCGTCCTCCGCTTCTGCCAGAGGGCCGGCGGGGCTCAGCGCCTCCATGGACAGGTCCAGCCCCTTCTCCTCCCAGTCTCTCAGTTTCCGCTTTTTATTGGAGCCGATCAAGGCTTCCACGGAGAAGGCATGTGCTCTGGAGCTCAGGGCGACTGCAGATCTTCTCCTTTCACTCATCTTAGCCGCCCGCGCCCGGCCCCCGCCCGCCCCGCCGGCCCTCACCTCCTCGGCGTGCTTGCGCAGCGCCTTCTCCCGCTCGTACTGGGTGATGAGCTGCTCGTTGTCGTCCCGCAGCAGCTCCAGCTCCACCTGGTGCTCCTGGT
>NW_004567127.1:2852185-2863406 GCF_000260355.1 Condylura cristata | reverse complement strand
CTGCCCCGGGCTAGACGCGAGCGGCCGCGGCGCTGCCGGCCCGCTGCATGGGCGCCCGATCCCTCTTCCCACCGCCCGGGCAGGCGCTCACAGGCTGCGCCGGGCAGGCTTCATCTTTTTTTTATCCTGCCTCTCTCCTCCCTCTCCCCTCCTCTCCACCCTCTCCCTCTTCCTCTCTGGGTCTGTCTTCCCGTCCTTCCTCTGATCCAAACTTCTGGGAAACTTTTTTTCTAAATTCCTCCCTTCCCGAGGAGCTGGGGGCTGGCGGTGCGCTCCTGTCCGAGGGGCGAGGGAAAGGGAGGGGGGAGGAAGAGCAAGACCGAGGGGGAAAAAAGCCAGCCCCCGACCAATCGCGGAGAGGGAACAGGAGAAACCCGGCAGCGCCGGCCAATGAGAGGTGGGGAGAGACTGAGGCTCGGCCAGGGCTTCGCGCCCACAGGCCTGGGATGCGCTGGGGTCAACTTTAACCCCTGGCTCCCCGGGCCCCGCGGGCCCCACGTCGGGGGAGGAAGAGGAGCCGAAAGGCGAGGTCTGCTCCGTGCTGCCGCAAACTCCTGCAAGCCCTCGACCTGCTAGGTCTGAGAGCCGCTGCCAGCCCGCGCCCTTAGGTCACCGAGCTGGAAGTCCGGGGCGCCGGCAACATGTCAGCCTGCCGAAAAACGCCGGGCACCACGAGCAAAAGCTCGCGCGTGGCCCCTACCCGCGCCTGGATTTGCGGGATCTGTCCGGGGTTGGCCACACAAGTTCCGATTTTCCTGTCGAACGATTTCTAAGCAACTCTGGTTAAGGCAAAACGAAACAAAACAAAAAAGCCCGTTACCATTCAGGGTCTTTGTCACTGAAAATCGAAACGTCGCTTCCTCCTTCCAGTCCGCCTGGTGGAGCTGGGGGAGAGGGCGCCCTGCGATCGCGAGGCCGACGGCGGGGCGCCCCGCTTACCGCGCGTCCCGCAGGCAGGTCGGGTCTGGGCCAGACGCAGCCGACGCTCGCCGCCCGGGCCGCGCGGGCTGAGCGGAGCTTTGCCTGTTTGGGGAGCTTGTTCGGAGAAGCCTCGGCGAGGGGATGGGCAAAGACTGCCAGGAACTGCGACTGCGGAGAAGGAGCGTTGTCAAAATTCCCTTCAAATCGGATCGCCTCCTGAGGCCGGCTCTGCCCGCCCCGTGATCGGCCCTCCACCCTTTAAAAACAAATCTTTCAGGACAGTTCGGTCATCAGGAATTTCGAAGGAACTCAAAGCCCAACGCTTCTGATCCCCACACCCCTCTCCCTGTCTCGGGCGGGCCACAGGAGACCCCGCTCCGAGCGCAGCCTGCACAGAGCAAGTTCAGTTCGGAGAAGTCGGTCCTGCGGGGCTGGAAAGTCGTCTCGAATTTCTCGGTGGACAGCCTGGCCACACAAGCTTGGGAAGCTTCTGTCCCCGCGGAAAGGGGGAAAGAGCCAGTCCAGTGCGAAAGAGACATAGAAGCCCAGCGGCCGGCTCTCACCTCGGCCAGGCCTTGAGAGGGGTCTGACTCGACCGCAGTAGCCGCTGGGCACCGAGAGAGACTCGGAGCGAGCCCTTTGGTCGTCCCTCCTCTGTGCCAGAGGGGGACGCCAGGAAGGTGGGCCTCTGAAATGCCTGGTTCCCAGCCTGGCTGCTTAAGTCCTGGGAATCTAGTCCTTGCTGTTACATTTGGAAATGCCCTGGGGATGGGGCGACACAAAGTGTGCTGAATGTGCCTTGGCCTGTCCGAGCAGGGCAAAACGCGGTCACTTTTGGAGGCCACTTAAATTGGGCTCCAGCTCAGAAGAGATGAAGGCAGCGAATGCAGAAAAAATAATGAAAAAGCCGCCAGATGCCTGTGATTCTCCACTTGTGACCGGCAGGGCCTTCCGGGAACCCTCCTTCACGCCTGGGGCCTGGGGAGCCGCGCCCCAAGAAACCTGGGACCTAGAAAACCCATCTTAAGTCGCTGGGTCCCTAATGGCTTTGCCACAGAAGAGCGGAGAAGGCACAATGCCTCTCACCTCACTCACCACTGGGCTTCACTTCCAGGAGCCAGTGCAGAAAGTGGGCGCAGTCAGGGCTGCTTGCTGGGAGTCTCAGAGCAGCTGGACACAAAGCGGATACCTTCCCCAGCCCTCCAGAACTGGCTTTCCCGCCAGGCCCAGGCTGGTCGGGTAGCAGGGGTCGGTCCCTATCCTTCCCAGAGTCCTCCTCCTCTAGCCTGTGTGTGCGGGGACTCTCCCCAGGCTGCCTCTCCTCCTAGCTTCTCTCACAGACCTGGTGTGGGCTGAGAAGTAGCTGTGCCATAGGCCACACGCGCCCCTAAGCCCAGAACATTTCCCAAAGAGGATTTTCGGTTATCCAGGCGTCTACACGCAGACCCCCGTGGGGTGCCCATGTGCGCATGCCTGAGACACAGGCTGAGAACAGGCCTTCGGAGGCGCCTGAAGCCACCCCGGGCCAGCACTCCTGCTCCCAGCGCTCCCCCAGGGGGTCTAAGCCCTTCTTTCACGTCTCAGAGGTCCGCTCCCACCCCCATCCTACGTACTCCCTGATCCAGAACTGTAGGTTGGGATCAAAGCAAACCAGACTGCAGTGAAGCCAGACAGGTTGGGAAGTCCAGACTAGGGGTTTTCCTCGAGGTAAAGGGGACTGGCAGGGAAATTTTCTTTTTGTGATAGAAATTTTCCTTTGGGGGAACATATATGGGTTCATGTAAGTTCTCCTCTCCTGCCCACCTCCAGCCCCCACAGAGGCAGGCTCGCCTGGGTGAGGGATCCTGTGCTATTGGGGAGGAAAGTATGAGAGAGATTAAGCAGGATGGTTTAATGTTTGTGACTTAGGTGAATGCTTTTATGTGTTTGGGGAGAAGACAGGCGGGTTAGGGAAGAGAGCTAGGAGATTAGGAGAGGGTTGAGCCTGGGAGTATAGTGTGCAGTTTCCTTCTACTTGTGACATCAAAGGGCTTTCAGAAATCTCTCATTACCCCAGTTTCTCTCTCCTTTCCCCTTTAGGGAGGAGTGAGACACCCCCCCCTCCCATATGAGGCTAATTCACCAGGCAGCCTCTAGCTTTCCCGGTGACAGGCTCCATCGTCGGGCCCTGGGCAGGGTCTACAGACAGAAAACCCAGTTCAGATCACCCAGTTCGGATCCATTTCAGGCCTGAGCTGACTGCAAGTGACCATGTTGGAGACCCCACCTACATACTGCCAGAGGAGAAAAGGCTACCAGGCACCAGAGAAGTAGGAGGGGGCTGGGAGGGGGTGATGACGAACTCCCCAACTGCCTACGACTTGCCGGAAATGGATGCCCAGGCGGAGGAAGGTCTGCCAGGAAGGGACAGTGAGCGGTGACTGCGTCCCTAAGCTGTGCCCAGCTGCGCCCCTAAGCTGTGCCCAGCTGCGCCCCTAAGCTGTGTCCAGCACAGCGGTAAGAATCCGCAGGGCTGGAACCCTTAAACCCTCTGTACTCTGCCTTTTCCTTCTGTTTCTCTGCCCTAAACACCACCCTGGCTGGTGCCAAGAGATCCTGCCAGTACAGAGATTTGCAGTGCAGTTTCAAACAGCTGGCCACCCTTACTTGTCGAAGGCCTTAAAGCCCCTGCAGGCCGGGGAGAGAACCCCTTTGGAGGGAAGAAATTGCTGAATCCCGCCTGCCTAGTAAAGTCTAAAACATTGAGAGGCGACTGGGGGAGTGGGGTGCTCCTGGGGCCCCTTCACTTCAAACTGAGACTTTAGGCCAGTCAATGAACGGCCTGTGCCTCGGTTTCCCTGTTCCCTGCTCACAGAATCAAGGGGACCCGAAATGCGTCCCCAGGGAGCAAAGCAGGCAAGATCACCCACAAGGTGGCTGAACTGTTGGCATGACAGGATCTTCCAGAAGTGGGTGACCACTGTCCACTTCTTTCCCCACACGGTCACCCCAAGTGGCCCCCATTCACAGGGTGGCACCGCCTGGCCTGGAGTCGCAGGTGGGCGGTGGGGGCATGATTTCTGGGGACGCTTGTCTGTCAGCCTGGCCCCTCATGCGGCTTCTCCAGCCAGAGCTCAGCTTCACCAGGTTGCCGGGAGCCGGCGTCCTGCGTCGCTGAATTCAGCCACCCTCTCACGCTTTTAAAAAATAAAAGTTCGCGGGGGTGAAAGGGTCTTTAATGATGTTTTTTTGTTTTCGCGAAATAAAATCTTTTGTTTTTATTTTAAACCAGCAGCGTGCCCACCTCTTGGTCCTTCCAGATGTTTGCAATAAAATCGCAGGTTTTGCCTTTGGGACTGGAAATAAAATTTAACGGCCTTCACCCTGTAATTATTCTCTTAGCTCGCCCTTCATAAATTTATCTGCTTTCTATAGGCGTTGGGGTAGGGGGCGAACGAAAGGGGAGAAAGCCCCGATTTTATATTTGTGACTATAAAAAAGCGCCACCCGGCTTCCTCGCCTTCGGCGGCCGGCCACAGCGTAGCCAGAGCTGGCCGGCGGCGGCAACATTGCGCTATTGTTCGGGGGCTGCTGTCTGCGAGGTGCTTGTCCCCTCCACAAAGGAGGCCTTGTTGGGCGCCCGCGGGCGGCAGAGGCCCGCAGTCGAGGAAACCCTGTCCCCCCAGACCCAGGTCCTCTTTCCCTGGGGTGCAGCGCAACCAGAAGCCCAATCTTCACTCTGCCTCCTCCGTGCAGAGCAGAGCGCCGCCAGCTCAGGGCTCAGCCCGCCAGCTTCGCTGCAAGCGAGACCCATCTTGTGCTCAGGGCACTGGCCACGAGGGAGCAGCCTGCCTCTGGATGCCGCTGGGGCCGCGGAAAGTGGGCCTGGGGCTGCCGGAAGGCCCTGGGGGAGGGGGGAGCGGCGGCCTTGCTTGGCCTGGGCTAGAAGGTAACACTGCATTGCTAGAGCTTCCAAGCTAGCTGCCTGGCTTGGTAACCCTAGGTAAAAGGACCTCAAAGCAGGTTTCCAGAGCACCAGCCTGCACCCTGAAATAAATACATGTGGGTCCACCAGTAGATTCCACATGCACTAGAGGCCGTTTGTTCAATGCACTCAATGCACATTTCCGCCAGGTCTTCGCCACAGTGGGTGTGCACGCAGCTGCACACCTGCACCCCCAGACCCTCCAGGAGGAAAGTGCCAATGGGAGCAGTGCTGCTGGGTGCTCAGGGTCATGCACAGGCCAGTGAAGGGCACGCGCACACTCGTGGGGGGAGGGGTTCTCCCGTCCCAGGATCCGTCCCAGCCCCCACTCCAGTGCCCTCCGGCTCTCCCCGGCCAAGCACTGGCGGCCGCCTGCCAGCTACCTGCATGGTCTGTTCTCTTAGGCAATGAAAGAAGAGGAAATTGAGAAACCCCCAGGCTTGTGAGCGCACCCCTTGGTGGGCAAGACTAGGCAATGTCCAAGGCGCCGGCCAGTCCGAGAAACCGCAGCAGGAGCAGGCGAGGGCAGCAGGCTTGGTCCGCCTTTGTGCTGTGGCTCTGGCTGCGCTTCTGCCCTCCAGCCAGCCTGCCCTGGCCAGCAAGCTGAACGCAGCCCACGGCACCCTGGCAGAGCGTTCGTCCCAGCCCTTTCTGACACCGGACTCCCAGCTCTTCCAGGTTTGCCATAAATGGGACTCCATTTCCCCTCCCCGCTGGGTTTGCAGGTGTTTGGCTAAGCAAGGTTAAGAGCCCCCTTTGGTGTGTGCACTGAAAGGAAGGATTATCTCCAGCGGTGGGGTGAGGGGCCACCAGTCCCCACAGCTAAAACCTATGGCCCCTGGAACCTAATGAGGGCACCCAGGGTTCCTGAGGGGGTGCTGAGGCCGGCAGTAAGGAAGCAGGGGGGCACCTGGGCGCTGAACTGAAGCCCCAGCAGGTCCAGCAGCAAAGGGCAAATAATCTGAGGGGACAGGCCTCGATACGGTGGCAGTTTTTGCCAGAGTGTTCGCATGTCCCTTGTCACTAATAAAGTTTGACCATCCAGGAGCAAGATGCCCTCCGCCGGATCGGCAAGAACCTGCTTGGCCACAGCAGCCCCTCACGTGTGAAGGGCAGCAGCCCCTGCGGGGCGGTCACTCCCTTTCCGCAGGCAGAACAGGCCAAGCGTTACACCGGGAAGTGTCGCCACCCCTGACGGCACAGCCCAGGAGGGTGGCAGGATCAGGCATTTGGAGAAATCCAGGAGCTCCAGAGTCCACACATGCTCCTGCCGGGCCCTTGCTGGGCTGAGGAGCTGGTGAGGGGGCGAGAGCAGGGGGCTTCATGACCCTTTTGGACAAAACCAAACCCAAAGGGGGTTTCGGTAATAACCACCCTGCCTCTGATGAGGCAGAAACTAGGTGGCTTAGGGTGATTGCCAGCACCTGGAGCCCACAGTTCCGCTCCATGAGCCCTCAAGATGCTTGCGTGTATCTATTGAAGAGCATTAGCCTACATGATAATGCCAGGAGAAACAGAACCACATAGAATATACACAGAAGTGCGTGGATATGTGCGTGCGTGCGCAGTTGCTTTATGACTTCAGCGATCTTTCAGAACAAAGACACGCCTGGGTACCCGTGGAGGGGCTTTTGCTAGAGAAGACTTGGGGTGCAGGGTAGCTCTATGGCGCGCTTGCATTCAAGCCACAATGGCCCACAACCACATACCCCAGAAAAACGGGGACAAGGAGAAAGGTCTCTCTAGTCGGGGAAAACAGTCCCACACTTTTCAAGGACCTACCAGGCCAGTTAGCAAACTCAGCAAATGAAGCAGTCCCAGGGCAGAGCAGTGCACGATCCTCCCGGCTCAATCTTGCAGTGCTCATCTGTCCACCTGGGTGTGGGGGAGGGGGGGCTGTGGACTCTGAGGGGGAGAGGTTGCAGTACCACTGGGTGGGCAGGAGCAGAACCAGGCAGACCTGCCCCAAGTACCAAGGCAGGCTGCCTCCCTGGGAGTGAGAACTTTGGCCCAGCTCAGAGTCCTCCAGAAGAAATACTAGCCAAAGGCCCCTCTTCAGGGAAAAGCAGAGGAGAGACAGAGGAGAGACAGGTGCTCGGCCAGCGCCCCCCTCGCTCCCAGCCTCTGTGCAAGCTCTCCTGTTCTGCATCACGCACCAGAGTTAGTGTGTTCCTCCCACTCCGGTGCACCAGATTCCTGTGCTCATCACTTTACATGAACTAACTCATTCTACGACTTCAATCACTTTACATGAACTAACTCATTCTACGACTTCAAGCTCGATGGCCCCCAAAATGTGCCATCAGCCCCGTTTTCCAGATGTGAAAGGGCCCTCCCTGGTGCTGCAATGGATTAAAGTGCAGCCGCTTCAGTTCGGTTCGATCCCCAGCCAGGGAGTGACCCCCAGGGCCAGCAGACCTCTCCTGTCTCCCCGAGGCTCCCCTCAGCATTGGATTTCACTCCATCTGCCTGTTCTGCTCCCCACTCTGTCTCTGGTGAATCTTCTCACCGCCCCTCCACCTCTGGCCTGTACCCCAGCTCTGTATGCATAAATGAATAAGTGTTTAAAAAATACAGAGAAAAGTGAGGTGCAAAAGTGTTGAGTAACTGAGGAGAGTCCCACCGCTTTCAGTGCAGGGAACCTAGCAAGATGCAGGATTCAAACCCTGCTCGGGGCTCCCTGGGGGCAGAGGCACTGAAGCCAGGCTGGTGAACTGGGTGAGGCCGGTGGGGGGCTGGGGGCATTCAGATGCAGACCCTCAAAAAGTCCACCCCCTTCTAAGACACACCCAGAGGCCTTCCATGGTGGGCAGAGAGTCCTGGGGGCCCCCAGGTGCTGCTCTGTCGGGGAGCGTGGGTGCTGAGCAAAACAGAGCGCCAAGCTCAAGCACCAGGGTCTTTCCTGGGGGAGAACCCAAGAGCTCTCATCTCTGCCAGGCCTGGCACTGAAGTCAAGCTGTGTTTCTGTCCCTAACACCCTAACACAGCGTGGGAGCTGCTTTGCCTTAGAAGCCTGGCTTCCCAAGATGCCAGCTGTTATTAGTTCAGCCCCCAAGCCACCTACTCCCCAAAAGGTTTCACCACCCCAGAACCCCCACGCCACACATAGTGCTAGGAGCTGTGTGGTTAGGAGGCAGTCTCAACCCTCAGATGGCTGGGAGCACCTGCCGGCTGCAGTGAGGTGTGGGGCTGTCTCGGAGCCGGGCCACAGGCTGCTGCATCAGGTCAGGACGCAGTTTTCTGAGGATGAAGGGTGACAGCTGCTTGGGGACCATTTCCAGGGCCCCGAGCCACAAAGGCTGCACACTGAGCTCCCCTCTTGCCTCCTCCCCTCTCTTACACACAGGTTGGCACAGTCATTGTGGGGCTCAATGCCAAGGAGGTCCCCCAATATTCTAACCACAGTTCTGGTGCTGTTAGCTCAGATCTGAGTGAAATGCAAGCGAGCACCAAGTCTAGGGGCTCCCAGCGCAGCTCCACTTATTCCTGAGAATAGTTGAGGAAGGTGCACCCGACCGTCGGGCAGGACCGGAGCCCGGGAGAAGCCAGCGTAAAGCAAAAGGGGAAGAAAAACCTCAGCTTGGGAGGAAAGATTCTGGCTCAGATTTGTGGGGAAAGGGGCATAAAGCAGAGCTCGCTCCCCAAGGAGGGTCCCCTGAAGACACACTGCAGCCTGTGGCAAGTCAGACTGGGGGAGACACGGAGCCGGGCCCTGGTGCCTCCAATTGAGTTTTTTCTAGTTTCTGTCCCCCCCCACCCGTGAGGGCCGCAGCCCCCTCCCTGCCCTGGGTGGGGGCCTGGCTTCTCCTGCACCCCCAGTGAAGAAGGCAGTGAAGAGGGAGAGCCCAGCCTGTCCCTACATAGCCGGGCACCCCGGGGGCTTTCTGCGGGGTCCAGAAAGAGAGGAAGGACGATGAAACCAAGAAGAGACCCTGCTTCCCCTCTCCCTGATATCGGGTTCTCCGAGGAATGTTGGCAGTCTTCCTTGGGCTGTTTTCTCTCTCCCCCTGATGGCAAATCCAGTCTCACTGGCAGGCTTCTCGCCACAGCCATGATCGGGCATTCAGACTCCGTCCAAGCAAGGGGAGCCGCTGCTTCTCCAGGGTTGTCGCCCCAAGCCAGCGGCTTGCTGTCCCTCCAGCTTCCAGACCCATCCTGCCAAGGCGCTCATCCGCTCATCCATGCCAGTCTGCTCTTTGCACTTTTTTCCTTTCCATTTTTACATTACAACTGAAAGCCACTTTTACATGACCCCTTGCGCCTCCCTGGCAAGATGGTGGGGCAGGAGGTAAGCCGGGCATCACAAAGGAGGCAAGGTTTGTGTGGGCAGGAGCCACAGAACCCCTGTCCCGGGCCTGGGGAGGCCCCAGCACTAAGGCATTAGCTGTGTTCCTCCAATTATGCCCCCCCCCCATCTAAGGCTGGCAGGGTGGGCTGGAAGAGCAGTGCCAGTTTCCCAGCAGCTAGACTGTGGCTTTTTAGGATGGAGAGGGGCTGCAGAGAGTTAAAGCCAGGTATACAAGAGCAAGAGAGGAAGGAGAGAGAAAGGAAAGGAAAAATCACTAAGGAAAGAAATGTGGGAGAAGAGAGACCAATACCACTTTCACCCCTGAAATGCCAACCCCACTCCTGGCCTGAGCATAAAATTGGGGCTCCCCTGTCTGGACCTGTCCTCCCCAAGTAGGACTGGGCATGAGGCAGGGCGAGGAGGAGGAAGGTGGCCGCGGGCTTCACAGCAAGCTTCTGCGAGGAGCACCATCTGCTACCCAAGTGCCAGGGGTTGAAGCCTTCCCCTAAGGGTTTTGCACAAGCCAGACTCTGCACAGACTCCCTGTGGCTGGGCGAGAGAGGGGACTGGGCTGGGCGAGATTCTTGCACCCACCGCTTCCACACACTCTGACTTTGTTGGGTACAGCGTTCCCCTACTGCGGAGAGAAGAGAAATCAAGTGAGAGCAGAGTGAGCAGGGTGTGCGGGGCACAGGTCTGCGAACCCGGGGGGGGGGGGGGGGGACGCAGAGGTTCCACTGGGTCCCAGAGAGTGGGAGTTTGACCTGTTCTGCCTAGGTGCGTGCTAGGGTCTCTTCCACCTGGGTGTGAAGGTGGGAGGGCTTGGAGGAAGTGATAGTTGGTGTTTTAGGAAGCTGAATATTCTTCTGAATCTTAATCCAATTTCAGGTTACTAAGCAAAATGCTGGGAGGCAGCATGTTGACTGTATGTCTGAATCCCTGGTGGTGGGAAAGGGCGGATGGGGGAGGGCTGACAGCCACTGGGCAGCCTGGCTCCTCTCTGGTCCTGGGAGAGGGTGGAGGACCCCAATGTCTCCGGAAGGAGGGTGTTTTTCTCTCTGACCTTCCCCTTCACCCCCCTTCTTCCACTTCTGGGATCCTGGGCTCAGGTCCGCTTTTCCCACTGCAGTCCTCCTCCCCACACCTTCCCAAGATTTCTAGGTCAAAGACAAATAAAGCAAAGCTTCCTGCCTGCAGAGAATCACGGGGACTGGCCCGTCAGGGGAGGGGAAGGAAAAACTCCTGGCGAAGAGGAATGCACTGCAAACCCAGGCAACAGATGTGCCTGGCCCGGGGGCCCAGCCCTGGCCCGACCCAGAACGCGCTCCTCAGGCCTGGTCGCCAAATTACATTATTTTCTCCGCGATCCAATCATCTTTTTACAGAAAAAAGAAATTAAAGAAATATAAATTGCTGCTTTGCAAGATCAAAGTGCCGCTTTCTGGTGCATCTGGCGGAGGGGGAGGAAGCTGGGGTGAGTGGCCTCAGTCACAGTTGCCCAGCTTCAAAGTGCTCTCCACACTGAATTTTGGCCAATGTACTTTAAACCCTCTGCCCTCCTCTACCTCCTCTACCCCGGCCAGGGCGTCGCAGCCGGAGACTCGGATTCCGCGGGCGCCGACACACCAAACCTTAGTTTGCGCCTGGACTGAACGCGCAGCCGGGCGGGTCCTGCCCAGACTCCCACCGCGGGCCGCGCCGGGGGCGTGGTGAGCTGGAGGGCGGGGGTGGCTACCCACAGGTCGCCGAGTCACCGGATACCCCAATAAACCTCGGAGGTGCCACCACGCCGTGCCCATTCGAGTCGCTGCGGCGGCTGGGGTCGGCCTCCCCTGCGCCGGGCTGACGCGGCACTTCGGCGGCGCCAGAGGATGGGGGAGCGCTAGCTTGCGATGGCTGTCATTGTGGGGACCCAGGCCAGCCCAGCGTTTGCAGGCAGACGGCGGCGAGGCCTGTGCCCGGGGATCGGTTTCCCGGCGACAGCTAGCTGGGCTCCCTGCAGGCCCGGCGGCCCGGCCGGGGTCCCTCCCGCCGCCAGCGCCGGGCAG
>NW_004567127.1:2845782-2852085 GCF_000260355.1 Condylura cristata | reverse complement strand
CGCTGGCGTGCGCCCCGAGCTCGCTCGCGGGGCTGGGAAGCCTGGGCGGCGGGGGGAGCTGAGCGCGGGGTGGAAATGCGTCCAGGCGAGAGTTCCCTCTGCTTTGGCGGGAGACGGGAGATTACCGTGGAGTACAGCCGCCGCAAGAGGCTTTTTCTCGTGCGTTTGGCCCCCCCCCCGCCCTCCCAGACGGGCGCGCAGGGACCCGCCGGTCCCCACTGCGCTCGCTCCGAGCGCCCTTTGGGGCTGACCGGCGGGGAAGCCGGACACTCGGCTCCTCCCGACCGCGGGTCGCTCCTGGGGAACCTCTGCTCTGCGTCACCTTCACTGCACTTGGCCTGCGTGGCCCTCTCTGATGTTTTACATTTCCGACTTCCTTGCCAGAGTGGACGGGCTAGGGCCACGCAGAGCGCGCCTGCTCGCCTGCCCGGCTCCGCGTCTCCGCCGCGCGCGGGCGCCTCTGGGGCAGCTCGCCCTCTGGGACGTGGTGTTCTGATTCTCTTTTCTAGCGAGGAAATCGAGGTGCCTAGAACTTCGTGGACTGGCGCTAGGCTCCTGAGCGTTACCCGGGCCACCGACGCACTCTCGGTCTTCCCACTCCCGCAGGGGCGAGGCCCCCGCAGCGCTCTCCCTTCTCCCGCCCGTCACTCGAGGTCACTGCCCCGGCGGCTGGAGCAGCTCGGCCTGTGCGCGCCGCCCTCGCCGCGCGCCGGGCGTCTCACCTCAGCCGGGCAGGTGCAGGGGGTGGCGGCGCGGCAGCGCGGCTGGTCCGGCCGAAGGGGAAGGATGGCCGCCTCTTTCTGTGCCTGGTGGCTGAGGGGGCAGCGTAGGGGTAGGGGGTGGAACAAGGCTGGGGAACCACCGTCAGCCTTCCCGGCCCCGCCTCCCTAACACAACGTCCAGGAAACCTCAGAACTTTCCATTGTCTGAGGAGTTTCACTCTACAAATGGTCCCTTCTCGCTTCGGGACTATGCACTGGAGCCGGTGGGGGCCGTGAGGGGAAAGGGTAGGTTTGGGCGCAGTCGGGTGGCCAGACCAAGCTCTCAGGGAAGAGCGGCCCCAAGCCCTGCGCTGCGGGGTGCTGAGCTGAGGGGCGCACCCCCCACCACCACCACCTGGTATCTCTAGGCACAGCAGTCAGGAGCTCTACCTCGACGGGTGTCCAGGCCTGGCCTCACAGCTCGGGATGGGCGGTCCAAGGACCAGCGTCAAGGGTCTTCTGCTGACAAGACCCAGCGCCAGGCTACAGACCCCCAAGCACCGTTTTCCAGAATAATGCCCAAAGAGGGTGGTGGGTGAGGAGGTAGCCCCTCCTTGGCACAACAGGGGTGCTCCCTCCACCCCCCAGATCCTAGCTTTTTTTTTTTTTTAATTTCTGAAAACCCCTGGCATCCTTTTTTCCTGGCCTGGCCCCTTCCAGCAGCTTGTTCAAGCCCACCCCATGCTTGGAGGTAGATTCTCTAGATGTGAATCTTCTATTTTTCTCACCTCATTGGGTAAAAATACATCAGCCCTCTTTAGGGAACAGGAGTGGAGTGTGGGCGTGGAACGACTCTCCCGGCCCTGGAGTCTTGAGCTAATCTTGCACAGGCCTCTTGATTACCAAACACATGTTGCTTATTTGTAAAATCAGGGTGATGGAAACAACCTAAATGAGATTTATGGTTCCTGTGACCGGTCAGTGCGAGCCTGGGTGCCCCTTCTGAGCACATCCAACACGCTGTACACTGCATTTGAACGCTCCAGCCAAGCCTGGAGAAGGCCTCACGCAGATCTCGGATTCTGTCCTTTGCCTGCCTGCTGGGCTGGTTTCTGCCGGGTGATTAACGACCCCAGGTAGTGCAAGGAATCCAGCTTCTCCAGCTTCTCCAGCTCAGCATTTTCAATTCCTTAATTTGTCCCCAGGTGACCATTAGCGATCTGGGCTTGTAGATCACATGGGGGCGGGCAGGTAGTGGGAGCAGCTGATTCAACACTGTTGAGTTGGGGTTTGGTTTTGTTTTTTAAAGGTGATGCAGAAAGTAGCCCCTGGAGAGCATCAAGAAGGCCTCGCCTTTGCTTGTCACCACTCTCATTCTTTATAAACTGTAAAGTGCTAGGAAATTGCAAAGCCCCCCTGGGTTTTGGCCTCTGATGTGGAGGGGCAGACAGGTGAGGAGACAGAGGGTCACAGGTGTCCTGCCCCCAGTACAGGACCTCACCTGGAGAACTGTGCCCAGTTCAGGACCGGTCCCAGAACTCCCCCACCCCTAAGCCGCTCAGAGGCCACCACAGTTGACACCTTTCTTGCCCTTTCGGTTGGAGACAAGTTAGATTGTCCCCAACACGTTTCACCACCTGCCACCGCCACCCCTCCAGTGAGTCCGCTGTCCCTCTCTCCCCAGTGGGTCCTGATCACCTATTTAAAGCCCTTCCAGAGGCCCAGAGAGGAGCTGGGAGCGGGCTCTGAAACAGTCCAGGTTGGCCCAAATGGCTGCCACTGTTTCTTTGGCAGTTTTCAGCTTTAAAAATACTCCTTTCCTGCTCCTGACCACATTGCATCCTCCTTGACAAAGCAATCTGCTTTAGAGACAGGTACACCCCAGGGACTCCTGCGCTGGGAATTTTGCTTTAGCTTCTGGGGCCTTCCAGCCTGGAGCAGCAACCGCAGACATGACCTTGTTGCCTCCCTGTGGTGACCTTGCACGGGTGGCTGCTCTCCCCACAGCTGCCAATGGCCAGGGCCAGCGTCAGAAAGGGTCTGAGGGAAGCGGGGGAAGGCGGATCTCAGCATTTCCTGGGTGGCAGCCTGCAAGGTGGGGCCCAGAGTCCCCATGTGGGGTGAGGAGGAAGGGCTGACTGGACTAAGCAAGGCCCTCTGAGCCCTCAGGGCAGGTCGTCCAGGCACCAGATCGCCTTTCGGAGCCTTTCTATAGTCACAACCTACGTTGGTCACAAACGAACTAGCCTGTGAACGCTGCTAGAACCACAGGACAGAGCACGGTGGTGTTTATCCCTTCTGGAAACTCTCTCCAATTTTGGGGGGTGAGGAGTCGGCTCCCAATTTAAGACCCTAAGTTTCCTGAGCACTTCAGCCACTCTGTGAAAATGCTGAGGGAGGCTGGGCGGGTTACCAGGAGCGACCTGCAGCCGTGAAACTCAGGCAGAGTACCACCAAGAGAGAACAGAGAGGAATGTGGGGAACTGTGGCATGAAATCAGGCCAAGAACCTTTACAGAAACACGAGTGTGATCAGCCAGGGAAGTAAGGACTGGACCAGAGTGATGCATTTGCTTTTGCTGGCTGGCTGACAGGCTGTGGTGGGATCCTTGAGTTTACCAACTAGTTGCAGAGTCCTGCCCTGGGGCAGGACTTCAGGCAGAGGCTGCTCAGAAAAACTGGGCGGAAAAAGGAAGCAGATACAAAAGCTTTCTCTCCATTCTGGGCTTATAATTCTTTGTCACCGAGCATTGCCTCTTCATATGCAAGCTTGTTTAGTTTTTAAAAAGGGCCTGGGATAGAATAAATAGACACAGAAGTTCTTTCATTCACTCAATAAATAATCATTGAATATCTAACGCATGCAAGGCATTTTGCTAAGTTCTCCTTTGTAAAACACGAGTGTGTGTGTGCGCGCTCGTGAACTGATCCAGTGAACTGATTTGACATTACGGCAGGCCTGTAAGACTTGCAGCTCTGGACAGCCAGTGATGAGACTCCAGCACTTTGGGCCATTGCCAGAGATGGTTACTGGCGCCGTAGGAGTTCACACTTTTCCTCCTGTGCGGTAGTGGAAGTGGGGGAGAGCCAGCCTTGAGCTCCAACTTCCAATCCCTCTACCTTTGGGGGAAATCCTAGGAGGCTGTGTGCTAAATCCCTTTGAAATAATGCTTTCCACTCTGACGCCTGTTCCCCTTCTAGCTGCCTGCTAAGGAGTGGGGGGCTCACAAACCCTGCAACCAAAAGAATTTCTTTTCAATGCACGTGCCAGAAAAGGCTGACTTGGGGCCACTTTCTGAGGAGCACATGTCAGTGCTTACACACTGACACATTGTGTTACAAATACACTTGCAACTATGCAAATTCATTTACACAGAAAGCCATCATACCTTAAAAAAAAAAAAAAAAAAGCAGAGGAAGGGGGAAGGTGGATTAGATTTGCCCCACCTTACCAAACCAGCAGCTCCGCAAGAAAGCTCCAGGCATTCCTAAGTTGTTGACAGTTGTCTTCAGGCACCCTTATCAATGCATCTGCTTAGCCCTCTGACACCCACCCCAGGGCGGGAATTCTCCTGAAGTTCAGCGGCCAGTGATCCAGTGGCGGGTCTCATTGGCTAAAATCAGGGCTACACTCCCTGGGGTAAAACGCTCACCCCCCCCCCCCAAACCTACCAGCGCTGGCGCTCCTGCCTCAGGACCCTGGGAGAAGGTATTTGCATGGACAGCTGGTTCCTATGCAGTGGCCAGTGGCATTGAATTGCATGGTCCAGGCTAAGCGAAGAAGTCGGGAGGAAAGAATTTGGTCCGAAAATGCTTTGGGGGATGTCAAAGTGGGGGAGGTTGCGTTTGACAAAGGAGCGGGAGGAAGGTAAAACGCCCCCAAAGATAGAAAACCCACACGCTAAGTAAAAATAATGCCCCAGCGGGTGGGAGTAAGGTGTAGGCTGAACCCTTTGAACTCCTGCGGCGGAGGCTGAACTCAGGCACACCGGACGAGCCTGTGGAGTCTCTGACCGAGAAGTCAGTGGGGGTGCTCTCAAGCCCAAGCCCCTCCTTTTATGGATTTAGAGGCCAGTGTGACCCGCATTATCCGCTCTCGCTGTAACTACATCTAGTCCATTGCACGAGCGAGACAATCAGCCAGTTCTATCAAGCTGAAACGTTTCACTTTCACCTTCACCCAGGGAAGCCAACGGCTTTTCCTTTTCTGAACATGGCTCTGATCTTTCCGTCTAGACTAGGGGACGTCCTCTCCGACCTAAACGCGCACAAACGTTTCCACTGCACCTGTACAGGTGAGACCCGCTCACGCCCTGGGGCGTGGGATCGCTCAGGTACCAACCGGGGCTGCCACCCAGGGGGAGGCCCGTCTAGAAGCTTCCCTCGCCGCCGGCTGGAGTCCGCTGCGGGGCTCGCCAGGGTGCGGTGGGGGCGGCTGCGAGCGGGCTGTGCGCCCCGGCGCTCCGCGCACCGAGAGCTCGGCGGAGAAGGCTTCGCGCAGGACGCTGCAGTACGGAGCGCCTCGCGCGGGGAAGCCTCGGCCGCCCGAGCGGGGCGTCTTAGTGAGGCGCCCGCGGTCCTACCCGCGCAGCGCGCGGTCGCCCCGAGACTTCGGCGCATCTGGGTACTGAGACTCCACCGCGCCGCCGCGCTGCCTTTTGTCCCAGGCGGGAAGCCGCGGCGTGGGGCTCGAGAGCGGCTGCAAAATAAAGGGGGGCGGAGTGAGAGGAGGGGGGGCAGAGGGGGACTGAGCCCCCGGCCCTCTGGAAAAGCACTCCACCTAGCCCGCGGGTTATCTGGACGGCCGCTTCCCACGAATTCGCAGGCCAGACGGTACCCAGGAGCGGGCACGAGGGGCTGGACCCTCCTGCTGCCCCCAAGTCACTGCCCTCGTGCGGCGCCTGGGGCCGCTGCCTATGTGCAGAAGCTGCCCGCGAAGGCAGGGCGCAGGCGACCCACGCACCCCAACCAGGCCATCGCCCGTTCTCAGTCTTCTGGAGGGGAAAGTGCGCTTCTGAGCGGGCTCTTTCTTCTTTTTAAGTTCTGGAAAGCGACCGCCTCTCCCTCCTTTGCGAGGAGGGCCCGGGGCTCGGCGCACAGCGTGCGGGAAACTCGGCCGGCGCCCTGCAACACCCTGCCCAGCCTGCTCGGGCCGGGCTCCCGCCTACCCGTTGTCTGCCGTGAAGATGACCAGCGTCTCCCCGAGCAGCCCCAGGTCCCCCACAGCCGTCATCAGGGCCCCCACAGCCGCGTCCAGCTCCATCAGGGAGTCGCCAAAGGGCCCCCGGCCGGAGCGCCCCACGAAGGTCTGCCCGCTGAACTGCGGGTAGTGGGTGTGCTGGGGGCAGAGACGGCGGTCAGCGCCGGCAGGGCCGGGCCTGGGCGCGGGGCAGGGCCACTCACATGGGAGGCGTAGTAGAGGAAGAACGGCCGGCCCTGGCGCTGGGCGTCGGCCATGAGGTCGCGGGCGAAGGCCACGTAGCGGGCCTCCAGCCCCGGCAGCCAGGGCGGCTGCGCCAGCACGGTCAGGTTGGCCAGCAGCGGGATGGGCACCAGGCCCTGGTCGCAGCCGCCCTCGCAGGGCGTGGCCGGCGGGAAGCAGG
>NW_004567127.1:2832485-2845352 GCF_000260355.1 Condylura cristata | reverse complement strand
CAGGGCCTCTCTGCGGTCATCAGTCGCAGGCCCACTGCCCAGCCCGCCTCCGTGGCTGCTCGAGTCAAAGACCCAAAGGAAACTGGTGACTGGACAACCTTCACGTTCTCATGGCTGCGCCTCCTGGGTAATGCGGGGGTGGGGGGCTCGGCTTCCAAGCGGCCTTCTCCTTTGCTGCCCAGCTCACCCCTCAACCTCAGATAAAGAAACTGAGCACTGGGAGGGAAAAGTGGCGGGGTCGGCGCGGCCCTGGAGGGAGCCGAGGAAACTTACCAGTCACAAGACTGCCCCCGGGTGGCGGTTTCGGGAATGGCACGTCCCCGCAGCGGGCGGCCTCTAGCTAGCTTTTTGCTCCCGTCAGCTGCGGTAGAAGTTATTGAAGCCAAACTTGTACGTTAATCCCCAAGAAAAGAAGAAATGGCCCCGAGAAACCTCCTTCCTCAGACGCCGAGATATTGTTCACTTTGTCTCTGTAGCTGCACTGCCATTACCATTTGATAAATGCACTTTCAAAATCAAATTCTCCTCTCCCTGGGCGCCGACCTGCTCCCTCCCAAGGGCTTTCCTGGCTGACCCCCATCCCTAGTCTCCTCTTAAAACAATAGCCAGGGCAGCGGGTCCTCTGGTGGTACAACCCTCCAGGCATTGGCTGGCACCCGCTGGGCTTCTGGCTGCTGCTTTTTTGAGCTATTTACTATTCAGGAAATTTGGTAATTATTTTTTTCTCCACGTAGTGGTATTATCCTCTTTCTTTTGATATTAGATCCTCCGCGGGCCCCTAGCTTCACGCTGGAGACTGGAGACGCAGGAGCCAGAGGAAGGGGCTGCCTTCGGCCCAGAATGGAACTTTCCTTTCTGTGGTCCTCGCGGCTGCTCAAAGCCAGCGGAGAGGTTCTGACCTCCTGGCACCCCGAGCAGGCGGGGGCAGAACCCGCCCTCCCAGGGCAAGAAGAAAACGCCCGGTCATTTATTCCTTTTATTCCTCTTTCTTCCCCTCCTCATTTCACCAAAACACGCGCCGTGTTTTTATCATGGGACCGAAGGAGGAAAGGGATGAGACTAACCCAATATGCAAACAGCGCTGTGTGGCTGCTTTCGGGGGTGTCACTGGTCAGTATTGGGGTGTGACCTTCGCAGGTTTTCCTGTGTCAACAGGGAGCTTGCTCGGAACAGGCAACACTCTGCAGATGTGTGTTGGGTGAACAGGCAAGTTACTTGAGAACTAGGAAGCAAAAGGGAACAGAAAGACTAATTTATGCAATTAAGAAAACCGTGGTGATACATTTCTTGAGAGAATGGGTCCCACAAAACAAGGTTGCTGGTGTTACACTGTGAGGAACTGACTGTATGGGGTGGTTTAGGTTTTTCCCGGCTGAACCACACTACTGAGCACAGAGACTTGGCACTGTGATTGTGGGTGGTGCCTAGGGTATCACTGGGCACTTCACGCAGTCACCCTAGAGAACGGGAGAGAAGTGTGACCAGCTGGCATCTCAGCCTCCCGCAAGGATCCTGGTGGTGGGCAAAGGCCTGGGCAGAGAAACCTTTGTTCTGACTGGCTTTTTTTTTTTTTTTTTTTTTTTAAGGAAAGGAGCAAGCCTCTCCTGCTGCTTCTTGTTCTTTTTTTTTTTAAAGATTTTTTATTTATTTACATATACAGAACTGGGATACAGGCCGGAGGTGAGAGGCAGTGAGAGGCTTCACTGAGACGGAGTGGGGAGCAGAACAGGCAGATGGACTGAAGTACACTGCTGAGGGGAGCAGCGGGTGGGTCAGGAGAGGTCTGTTGCGCCCTGTAGTCACTCCCAGGCTGGGGACTGAACTCAGGCACAGAGGCTTCCCATAGCTTCATAGCAGTGAGATTTAACCCCTTGGCTGCCAGGGAGGCCCCACAGGTCATCTTGAATTCGGCTCAGACCAGCCTCTCTCTCTCTGGCTCTTCCCCCACCTTCACCCTTGTCTCTGAAGGACTTAGAGGACCCCTGTGGCTTGCAGCTGGCCTTGCATCTTTTCCATGCCCCACACCCCTCCCTTCCTCTGGCCCTGTCTGGAGACCACAGCTCACTGTGGACACAGGCCTCTGCCCCCGCCCCGCCCCCGCAGCCACCTAGCCAAGCCCGCTGGGGTGGGGTCCAGCCTTGCTCGCCTGCCTGCACCACACAGCGGAATGTGGCTGGAGCAAAACCAGTCAGCGGTGTTGGCTGCTCTAGTAAATTCTTGCTCGTCGCCTTTCACCCCGCCTGCCAGTTCTACTGTATTTCCCTGGCCTGTCCCCTTTCCTGTTCCCCAGGTGACAACTTTACACCTCCTCCTGCTCTCCCCTCCAACTGCCAACATGCCCCTCAGGCTCAATTCTCTGCCCTGGGCTTTGACTGGTATTTCACTGAGAAAACGGAAACATCCGTGAGGTCCTCTGTGGGGTGCAGAGCTCTGTCTCTGTAGACGCCCCTCCTTCTCCCCTGCCCACACCACCCATGTGCCCTGGCCCCACCCTTCTGGTTCGCCCCAGGACACCGCCTCAGCACCCCCCCCACCCCCAGGCCATCACTGCTGCATCATCACCCACAACTGCAAACAGTTACTCTTCCCGCCTAAAATGCAAACACCTCTCCTGCCTCCACCGCTACCCCACGCGTGTGTCTGCATCCTTCCAGCACTACCCCTTGCAGGGGCCGCCGACATCTCCATCCAATCTCCTTTCCCTTCTTCTTAAATCTCAGTTGGATTTCGGACCGCAACGTCCAAACGTCCACCCACACTTCCACCCACCCCGCTTTGACGGAGGCCGGTGACCTACGCTGCTTCCGGTCATCCTCTTTCCGCTCACCGCAGCGACACCCCTCAGTCCCTTTCTGGAAAGCAGCTTGTTCACTTGCCTTCCAGGCAACGCATTCTCCCCTGCCACACTGGCCCTGCCACGCTGACCCACGGTGCTGCCGCCTGGCCGCAGAGTTTCAGTTCCCTCCACCCTGGGTCAGGCCTTGGAACTTCTCTTTCCTCTGTCCTCACTCATTCACCGATCTCATCAAGATTCCTGGCTTTAAATGTGATTTCTGTATTTGACTCTCAAATTAACAGCTCTAGCCTGGACCTTCCTCATCTCTGGTTTTATTTATTTAATTTAAAAATATTTTGTTATGTAGGCACACAAGAACTGGGGTACAGGCCAGAGGTGCTGGGGGTTGAGAGGATTCACCAGAGACAGAGTGGGGAGCAGAACAGACAGATTGGCTGAAACACACTGCTGAGGGGAGCAGCGGGGAGACAGGAGGGTTCTGCTGCGCCCTGTGGGTCCCTCCCTGGCCGGGGATCAAACTCATGCTGCAGCGGCTGTGGACAGCTTCATAGCGCTGCGCTTTAATCCCTTGTGCCATCAGGGAGGACTCTGGCTTCTGGTTTTAAATATCCACCTTCACTGCACATCTCCACATGTCTGAAACCAACCTCCGACCTCTCCACATTTGTCCTTTACAGTCATTCCCAACCTAGTAAACAGCAACTCCATCCTTCTACCGTCTCAGGTCAGAAACCCGATGTTAACCTTGGCTTCTTTGTTTTTTCTCTCAAATATCACAACCTCTGTCTCAGCAAGTCTAGGAGCTCTACAAATGAATCCCACATCCGGCCACGTCTTCCGACTTCACTACTCCGGCACTCTTCCTTCTCAGATGATTAAGCTGCGCTTCGCACTGGCCTCCCCATGCCCACCTCTGGCCGGCAGTCTATTTCCCAACCAAGATTCAGCACAAGCCTTCATAAGGTGCAGCTACAATGGCTTCCCCATTCCATCAGCCCTGAAAGAAAAGCCAGACCCTCGTGTTGGCCTGTGAGGCCTTGACTTCACTGTGTTGGGCCCCACCTAGGACTTGAAACAAGTCAGACATGGTCCTCGTTCGAGACTTTTGTGTTTGATGTTCCCTGTCTGGACGGCCACCCCAGCTAGTCCACTGGTCTTCCTCACCTGGTTCAGTTTTCCGCTTAAAATTAAGCTCAGCAAAACCATCTTCTCTAACCCTACTTAAAATACTCTTATTGGCTTGGTAGGGCACTGAACAGAAGCTAACTGTCTCACGGTGTGGGGGCAAGGAGTCCGAGGCAAAAGGGCAGCTTCTCCTGAGGCTGCTCTCCCTGGCCTGCAGGAGGCCCCCCCACCCCAACCCACCCCCAGCCAGCACCACACCCCCCTTACCTGGTCTTTGGGCACCAGCATCCCCAGAGCCCATGGTGTGTCCTAGATTCTTCTTAGAAAGATGCCAGTCAGATCAAATTAGTGCCCACCCTAACAGCCTCGTTTTAATTTAATTACCTTTCTAAAGGCTCAGTCTTCCATTGTCGTCCATGGCAGGTGCTGGGGGTTAGGACTCAAAGGTCCACCAACATGTCCCAGGTTCTAGGACATGCCGGTACACAGAAGCACTGAATTCAGAGTTGTCAAGTCACTCAATGACCTTAGGAGCTGTCCGGCCTAAAGCTACTTCAATGTGCAGCCCTGTCCTCTGTCCTCCATCACTATGCACTCACTTACCATCCTCTGGGCAGAGCCCAGAGCCCAGGACTGCACCAAATACCATGAGAAAGTCACAAAACAATAAACAGCAATAGAACGGCCAATCTTCTCCAAACACAATGTATGCAAAGGCATTTCCAAACAAGCATGCACATGATTAAAAAGATGCCTCCCTGAAGGGAAAAAAAAAAAAACAGTAATTTTTTGGCACAAATTTCAAGGGCAATAAATAGATGAGATTAGTGGTCAGGGACTCAAAAGGGGTGGCGGGTCACCTGCTGAGCTCCGACGGATGGAGGACTCAGATCCTCCTCCGACAGGGCAGGGCCGGTGCCACCGGCCACTGTTTGCACGAGGAACCAGGGCCAGGTCCCCACAGCTCACTGTTTATCGGGGGGTCACCACGGAAGGAGCCAGCGCCCTCGGCATGCGGGCTGACCTCCACCTGGCAGCAAACAGGCCCCCTGTTTACCCAAGATCCTGACCGCCTCAGTGTGTGTCCACCTCGCGCCAGATGAGAGGAGGCCGGCCTGAGCCGCCTCGCACCCCCGGGGCTTTCTATGCGCTTGTGAAGGTGAAATGGGGTGACAGGTCCCTGAGCACCTCCTCTGCTGCATTAGGAACGGTTAGGAAGTCAGAGAGAGAGAGAGAGAGAGAGAGAGAGAGAGAGAGTCCTCGGGCACCAGACAAGCTCTCTGGTGGAAGGTTCTTGAGAGAGGAGGAGTTAACCTGCCTGACCCGGCCAGGGGCCAGGTCACAGAGGCGTCACCCTCCTAAGGGGAATCTTCACTGGGAGGCGCCCTCTCGCCTGTCTCCTCAATAAAAAGGCAGAGTCGCGCTCACTAGCCGCCAGACTACCGAACGCTTCTAATTCCAAATTATTTACACTAGAAATCCGTACTGACAGTATCTGAGGAAGAGGGATGAAGCGTCCTTAAAGAGAAAGAGGGAAGAAGGAAGTGAAGCGGTTGCCTTTGACCAGACCGGAGGGGAGTCAAAAGATAGCGCAAGGTTTTAGAAACAGACAAGCCAGGTCTACAAAGCTTTCGAGCAGCAAACGGCAGCTGTCCCAAGGACTTTGTTCCTACCAGCAGGTGGGGAGACCCACGCTGCCTTCTGAGGGTGCAGAGCGCCTTGGGGAGCAGGCACCAGTCTCAGCTAGCACCTTGTCACCACACAGTGCCAGATTTTCTAAGTTTCGAGCTGGCCACGTTTGGGGCTGTGCTGACCCGTCCATTGTGGATGGAGTTACACTATCCAAAGTGTCTCGCTCCTGTGCCACAGAATCTGCATCAATTTTCTGTACGTGTCATATAACATGATAGTCAACTTTTGGGGGCTCTACAGATTGCAACGAGCTGGACTGTCTCTGATTAACAAGAAACCGGACTGAATCTGAAGGCCTAACATATTCTCTTAGGAAGGCACCCATCGTGGGTTCGTTTTTTTTTTCACTTTTATTGTCCACTCAATCAGAAGTGTGTCCAGGTTTTACACAAACACCCAAGTTCAAGTTCCAGCCCACCACCAAAACCACCTGGGCCCAGTCCAGTCTGGCCTGAAGATTATGCCATCTGGGGCCGAGGCAACAAAGAGTGTAGTTTCCTCCTCTGATATTTACATCACACACTTTCAGAAATAATTTGATCTTTCCTAACTTATGCTTAATGCAATTTTATTACCTTCTCACTCATAAATTTAATCCACAGTCAACTGTTTTTATTTCTAGGCCCTATAACCATTTATAGGGTAATAAGTACTGTAAGTTTACCACCACTGTGTAAAGGAGCTCCCTCTTCTGATCTGTGGTTGGACTTCAGGAGAGTCTTCTTAGTTCTCATATTGATCATCAAATCTCCACTTTATCTATACACGTAATCTCAGTTATCCCCCCTCTTTGATTCTGTACCAAATGAGCTAAAAATATGTATAGGCTGTCTATACCTAGTCACACATAAACAATCTAAGCTAAGTTATTTTTAGTTAATGTGATAAAAAATGAGAGCAGATGAGAAACAGAAATGCAAGACAATAATGATGTTTTTAAGATTGCTTATTTACTTGCACACCTTTCACTCCAGTGTTAGTTCCTTGACCGTGGTGGGGTTTTATCCACGTTCTTTCTCCCCTAGTCCAGCAGTTCTCAAGTATCATTGTGCCTCTGGATTGACTAAGCGCTGGTTCAACCTGTGGCTGAGCACCTCCCCTGCCACCCCACCCCCCACCCCAGGGTTTTTTTAATTCATTAAGTCTGGCTTGGAGTCTGGATTTGCTGATCTAACAAGTTCCCAGGAGAAATCACACTTTGAAAACCACTGCTCTGGCGCCTCGCTGGTGGAAGGAGGGTTAAGTCTCTCACACTATGAAGTTTTCTGCAGCCTGAGTCTGATCCCCGGCCAGGGAGTGACCCACAGGGCACAGCAGACCCCTCCTGTCTCCCCGCTGCTCCCCTTAGCAGTGGATCCACCTGTTCTGCTCCCCACTCTGTCTCTGGAGAATCCTCATCCCACACCCCCATCCCCAGGCCTGGCCTATACCCCAGACCTTGTGTGTAAAATAAATAAATTCTTCTTAAAGAAAACCACTGCTCTCTTAAAGGTTGATGGGACTGAGACTGACCTGGAGGTGGGATGAGAAGCTCCTGCTCACTGGGCACAGCTGAGTGGTCAGTGGTCTGGACAACACGCGGAGAACTGTCTTCCCAGTCAGCACAGGAGAGGGAACTTGGACCTGCCTTGGGGATTCTGAGGACAAACGTGACCAAGGTTGGCAGCACACGGGCCTGGAGGTGGCTCTGGGCTGGGCCCTGATGTAGAGAGCGCCAGCAGCTCAGGCCTCACTGCCAGCATGCGCCTCCACAACAGTGTTTGGGTCTCCAAATGCTGCCTCTCCCGGCTTTGTGCTGATTTTAAGGAAGCACTGCTCTCCAGAAGTAACGGTTTTCATCTTGGACTGGCCTCTTACTCACTGAGCGATCTAAAGGCGCCTTCCTCAGGTGTAAAAAGGCAATTCTCCTCCTTCTCCAGTCCTTCTCCCGGGGGTGGTGAGATTACATCGAGAGGCAGACACTCTTACTTACCAAGAGCATCATCCAAGGACTTGGGCTTTTGTGCCACAATTAAACCAATTAAAATAATGCAAATCTCTTAAAATACTATTATTCTGTACCTCTTGAATTAAAAGTGAACAGAACAATCCTTGCTGGAACAGCATGTCTGTCCTGGTAAACAAATGTAGCAGAAACCTCATCTTAGAAACAAATGAACCACAACTATCAATTCATTTTTATGAGGATGGGAAGTCTGGGAACTTTATCCACTATTTTGGCAAAGGATCGGGATTAAGTGAGCACCTGTGAGACCCAGGTGACACCCCCCATCTGCCAAATTACTGCTCACCTCAATCACACTTGTGTAGCTGAATCAGGTCAAGGCGTGTGCCTCAATAAACAGGGGTTCAGACAGCTACCCCCTTTTTTAATATATTTGGGGTGACAGCATTTTATTGATGTCCGTTTGAAAGGGACAAAACATTCATCCCACACAACCCTCACCAGATAAATGTGCCCAACCTGGCTGGTCTGCTCGGGGGAAATGATGCCTTTGTCCTGCCCCGACAAGTCACCAAACGTAAGAGCCTTTTCGGGATCCCTTGAAACTTCCTACAGAAACCCCACCAATTTCTTCACCTCCTGGCACACGGGATATGCCAGTTCTTGGGCTTTCGCTGACCCGGCCTGGAGGACTTTCTCTAAGTAGTCCCTGTCCATCTTCAGTTTTTCAATTTCGCTCTTAATTGGTGCAAATTTTGCAATCACGGCGTCCGCCACGGCCAGCTTGTAGCGCGCAGTGTCCAGCCCGGCGCTGCGCTTCACCACCTCCTGTACCGCGAGGCCGGTCACTGCCGCGTGGACGGACACCAGGTTGGACACGCCTGCCCGCCGTGCCGGGTCGTAGGTGACCTCTGACGTGCAGTCCGTCACCGCCTTCCGGAATTTCTCCACGATCTCCTCAGGGCTGTCGGTGATCTTGACGGTGGCCAGTTTGTCAGAGTCCGATTTCGACATTTTGGCAGAAGGATCACGGAGGGATTTCACCTTCTTCGTCGAGGCTGTGTGCAAGCATCGGCAGACGGGCCAGAAACAAAAACAGAACAGGAACAGTGGGAGAGTCAGGGTTTAGGTCTACCACGTGCCACGAACTTCAGATCATTGTAGGATTTTTATCTGATTAGAGACATAGCAAATACTCTGTGCAAAACGCAAGTAACTTACTTGAGCGTGAAAATAAAGCTCATCTGAGCTGTCATTCTATTTTTGCTCTTTTGTTTTGGATCTTCTCATGGATCTTTTCATGCATGCACACATAAACATGGCTCGTCTCACACAGAAAATCACGTAAGTCATACTGCTTTTGCTGCACACACCTTTTTTTTTTTTTTTTTTTTGCATCACTTTGTGCATTTTTCCATCTCAGTTGTAATCCCCATGGGCTTCCCATCACCAAAGCACCATGGTTGCACACACCTTTTAAAATGCATTGTTTAACTCTTTGCTCTCCAGCTCCTGGCTCATCACACTTCCTTACCACCGAAAGACCCCTGTCCACAGCCACTGTCCTGCCCACCCCCAAACCGATTTTAACGATCTGTCGCATTTTTCCCACTTCTTCACCCATGACTCTATAAGTGTACACCAGCACTCAACCCAGTACACACACTGGATAAGTGACTTGTTTATTGCGTTGATGGAATCAAGATGTTATTGTAAGCGGTGCGGCATAAGCCAGTGTTATTAATAATTGCCTATTTTATGGTTGCTACGGAAGCATATAAAGTTGAAATAGGTAAAATAATAATAGACCAAAACATTGAAATATTACTTCTTGTTCAAACCAGTTCGCGCCTAATGCGTGAGGCACGCTGATTCCGTTGCACATGGCTGGAGGAACTTAGAATGCCTGCCCGCCACTGTGAAAGGACACAGATACAGGGACACGCCTCTAAACGCCGTCAGCTCAGGAGAGACGACGGAACTTCTGCCCCGCCACACCTTAGCTCACACTGCTACCCAAACGTCCACAGAGAGTCACGCTTCCGTCCTCAAGAGGATTTCAGACGCAGGATCGAACCACAGCTGCAGCTGTTTCGGATTCGGTATAAATTTTATCTCACTTGTGCAATTCAGAAAGCAAAGTGTGAGGATTATCGATGTCCTCCTGTTTTACACAGATGACACAAGTTCTCACTCTCAGGACTTTTGTTTTATTGTGAACAGGGAAAGGAAAGCAAATTGGCTTTGCCCTCAGAAGGCTCTGGAGGCCCAGCCTGGCCACTACCCGAACATGTGGCCTGGACACACCGTCAGTTTGCCAAGCCTCAGGCCCTCACCCACAAAGTCGTGAAAGACCCGCTCCACCAAAGGAGATGCGTTTTTATTTCTGCTTGGTAGATGATATGATCTTTTCTTATTCATACTAGAACTGGGGTGAAGGCCAGAAGTGTGGGGAGTAAGAAGAGTCACCCATGACAGAATGGGGAGCAGAACAGAACTGAAATCCACTGCTGAGGGGAGCAGCGGGAAGACAGGAGGGGTCTGCTGAGCCATGCCGGGCACTCCCTGGCCTGAGATCGAGCTTGAGTTGTGGTGGCTGCAGAGAGCTTGACAGCACTGAAAGTTGACCGCATGCGTCGCCAGGGAGGCCCCACATGACATAATCTTTTATAAATAAAAATGATTATCACTGGCCTTTGGTCTGTCCCACACTTTGGAACTTTGTTAGCTGTTTTACCCAAGAAGCCAACAAGCTCTTCTGGCCCTACACTGGTGAAAAGGATGCACTGCAGCAACAAATCCCAAAGCCTGTCTTTGAATGTCACATTTAATCCCAAGAAGTTCCACACCTTGGTCCGATCTTCGCTTCAAACACGCCCGACTCGGCAGCCCCACGCCTGTTACTTACTGAGCAGGGAGGTGGGCACCGGGAAGAAGTGTCCATACTTCTTGTTAAACCCTCGGGCCAGGTCCTGAACCAGTTCCATGTGCTGGACTTGGTCCTCCCCGACAGGAACGTGTGTGGACCTTTAATACAAGACAGAGACGCTCAGCACGAGTCCTGCTTAAACGGAAACGATACTGCCCACAGCTGCATTTCCGGTGCCTGCTTCCCACGTGCTGCCGAGCAAATGTTCGCAACTACAGAGGGAAGGTGGAGACCCGAGTTTTTATCTGTGTATCCGACAAATGCCACAGAGGTGTTTGTCTCCTCTAGTTCTGCTTCCCATAGCACAAGAGCGCAGCGATCAGCACCAGCGTGGCAGGTCACTGAGAGGTGGGGTGGGCCCTCCACAGAGAGTGCTGGGCGCATAATTGCATTTTAGAACTCCCCCCACCCCACTCCGGCTTAGTCAGCTATTAGCTGTGCCCAGATGCCTTTCACTTCAGAGCTGTTGCTCATACTTGAAAGAGACCCCACCCACTCTTGCAATCAGAGATGGCAGAAAGCACTTGAGGACAGTCTTTCCTGCCTGCCACATACGGGGTAGACTCAAGGTCTGTTTGGAATATGTGTCTTCCTCTCCAAGGAAACTGCAATCACTGGGCAATAAATAAGATGCAGGCAGCTGAAAATAAACGAATGAAATCGCGCACAGCATCGAGGGACCTCAAAAACCATGTTCAATGAAAACAGTGAGTTGCAGAACTCAGAGTTCACTGCACGTGTGTAAATCCTACTTGTACAGATAAAACCACTAAATGTTTATAGGTACACGGGTAGGCGTAAAGATAAGCTCCTTCACGAAGTGTAATGTCCGCTAGAGAACAAAGGAATAGAATTTGCACAAAGGGCCTGGTGCAAGGAACAAGAGACCTGAATGTTGTCCTTGATGGTTTAATTAGAAAATGAAAATGGGGGGGGCCTGGGGAGGCCCTCCCTGGTGGCGCAGCGGGTTAAAGCGCAGCACTAAGAAGCTAAAGTCACTTCAGTATGAGTTCGATCCCCGCCTCAGAGGTGACCACATGGTGCAGCAGACCTCTCTTGACCTGCCCGCTGCTCCCCTCAGCAGTGTTCTTCGTCAGTCTGCCTGTTCTGCTCCCCACTCTGTCTCTGGTGAATCCTCTCACCTCCCCCCATCTCTAGCCTGTACCCCGGTTCTGTATGCATAAGTAAATAAATCTTTAAAAAAAAATGAAGATGTGAAATAAAAAAATTGCCAGAAATAAAAATTTGCTTTGCTTATCACTATTTTAATCCCACATGGAAAGCACAATGTTTATACCAACGTGGACAGGAGAAGAGACCAGTGACTTCAGGCTTGTCTGGCCGGGAGCTTGTATTTGGTGATAAAACCAAAGTGTCTATTTCTTGATCAAGCAAGTTTAATGTTTTCCCTATGAAGACAGGAGCCTAAAAGTGAACTTGAATAGTTCAGTGATCATTGTACATTTTGAGTGCTGATACATCAGCTCTTCAAAACAGTCACAGGAAAGGCAAATGATGGCACTTTACTCAAGAAACTGCCTTGGCCGATGATTAATTAGTGGTTCTTGAAAAACTGGTGACATCTTACTATTTTCCTCATGAACTACTGTCCACAGAGTATCAGAGTATCAAGTACATGGGGAAGACAAGGAAGTTTCTTTTTTTTTAATAAGATTTTGCTTATTTATGCACACAAGAACTGGGATACTCGCAGGCCAGAGGTGGAGGAGGGTAAGAGGATTCACCAGACACAGAGTGGGGAACAGAACGGATTGACTGAAACACACTGCTAAGGGGAGCAGCAGGCAGGTCAGGAGAGGTCTGCTGGGCCCTGGGGGTCACTCCCTGGCCAGGGACTGAACTGGTGTTGCAGTGGCTGCAAACAGCTTCATAATGCTGAGCTTTAACTCCTGCCACCAGGGAGGGTTCTGAGAAGGAAGTTTATACTACCATTAAGATCAGCTAGTTGAGGGGGGCCTCCCTGGTGGCTGCAGCTGGGCTTGGGAGCTGGCCCCCAGGCACAGAGACCTCTCCCGTCTCACTGCTGCCCCCTCAGCAGTGGATTTCAGTAAATCTGCCTGTTCTGCCCCCTACTCTGTCTCTGGGGAGTCCTCTCACCCACCCTGCATCTCTGGCCTGTACCCGTTCTGTATGCATAAATAAATAAAATCTTAAAAAAAAAAGTGGGTCCTCTCTGGTGGTGCAGCGGGTTAAAGCACAGCACTGAGAAGCTAAAGCCACTTCCACATGAGTTCGATCCCCGCCTGCCCTAGAGGTGACCCACAGGGCGTGGCAGACCTCTCCTGACCCGCCCGCTGCTCCCCTCAGCAGTGTACTTCGTCGATCTGCCTGTTCTGCTCCCCACTCTGTCTCTGGTGA
>NW_004567127.1:2733872-2832385 GCF_000260355.1 Condylura cristata | reverse complement strand
AAAAAAAAAAAAAAAAGGATGGTCAAGACCCAGTGAATAGTTATAAATTTGTATGTAAATTTTCATGGGGGAATAAAAGCAACATGGAATTGACAGAGAGCAACATGTTCGGAACTCCAAATGGAAGCATGGCACACAAATGACTGTGGGGCCTGTCAGATGGGACCCTCCCCAGGGGCAGGAACCTGGAGCCTAAGGGGAGGAGACAGAAAATAAAAACCAACAAGGAAGCGAACTGAGCTGAGTGCTGAGCGCGTCCACTAAAGGACTCCCACAAGAAGACTCGCCCCAAAAGCTACCCAGAGAAAATTTCAAATTACAAATTTAAAGGGAAAAAGCCTTGCTGCCAAGGTCCAAAAATAAAAACAAATATGAGGAGACTCAGGTTGATAGTAAGCAAAGGCACAATGTTTACAGGGCGGAGAAAAAAGGTGCTAAGAACCTCAGGGTGGGCCCTCCCTGGGGGCACGGCAGGCTGTGAGCTGGCCACAGCCCCTGCAGCACGAGTCCATCCCCGGCCAGGGAGTGACCCGCAGCGCGCCACAGACCTCTCCCGTCTCCCCGCGGCTCCCCTCAGCAGTGGGTTTCAGTCCATCTGCCTGTTCTGCTCCCCACTCTGACTCTGGGGAACCCTCTCACCGCCCCTGCCCCTCTGGCCTGTTCCCCAGTTCTGTATGCGTCAATAAGTAAACCTTTACAAAAATTAAAAAAAAAAGAACTTCATGAAGCTTCTGTATGTGAGACACAATAATTATCAAGAAGATAGTAATGTAATTCGGAGCTACTGAACACTCCCTACACCTTTCCCCGAGCTCTTGCTGTGCTGAACCCCATTTCCCAGCTGAGGGAGTTGGCCGATGTGGTAAGGTGGTGGGGGGAGCCGGGGCTAGAGCGATGCAAGGAAAAAACTCTCAGTAAGAAAACATTCAGAAACGGAGTGCAAACACTAAAAATGTCAAGTGAATTTTGGTTGCTTTTGAAATAGGTGGAAGACAATGTATCTAAAATCAAGCTTTAACCACAATCTTCCCGGAAAATCCCAGGGTGGAAAACAAAATGAAAAGGGCGTGAGTATAAGCTGAGCATCTCAAAGTGTCAAACAACCCATGAGAATGTTCTTAACTTGGAACGATTAGCACAAGATTCCAGAGAATATTTTTGAAAAGCTAGAGACTGACAGTTGGCTTCCGGCCAGAGAACGGGAGATAAAAAGCCCTGACCCAGAATCCCTGGGCCAGCCAGTCCAGAAAGCCAGAGCACGGCTTGTGCAACCACTGGCCCAGCATGAGCCTGGTTCAACGACGGCCAACAGCCGCGTCCTCACTGCGGACCGCGGAGTCGAGAATCACTTGCCATCATCGAACAAGAACACAATGTAAGTGATAGTGAGAACCAGGATAAACACGGTGGACGCGGGTGCAGCCAGCCTGGACCAAGGGGCAGGGGCCGAAGACTCCGCAGGGCAGCAGGTGGGGTCGCCTGTGCCGTGCTGGCCGGGGGGGAGACGCCACACAGTCCCTCGCCTGAGACCAGGAGCCGGTCACTGGCGGGAGGAGACACGACGCCGCTAACAGCTCCGCACATGGCCACGGAGCCCCCAGACGCACATGCACGTGTAGGGACCTGGGAGTCCTTGATTTAATCGAATAAAACAAGGATGGGGCGCTGAATGGGGAGACGAGCGCAGGACCCTTGAGGTGGACCCAGGAGCGGCTTTCTGCACCCCAAGGTCGGAAGCTGCAGTGAGACAGAAAGTCCCTGGAGTGATGACTCGTAAAAACACGAGCGTCCTCTTCACCACCCCCGGCACCCCGAGTCCCGCACAGACTGCTGGATGCACCCCCCCCCCCCTCACCTTGCCTGGACTCGGCTACTCCTGTCCCGTCCCGGGAGCACAGTGAGGCCGGCATACCGAGGTCACCTCGACTCCCCGAAATCACATTAGCCATCGGGGCTGGTTAAAAAGCAATCACAGTAGCCCACAGGAAATGACAATGGACTGCGACTAACACAGAGAAAACAATTACCATAATCAATACACTCGGGCACATCACGGTGAATATTTCCACATGTCAAAATGGTTCCAGACCCACAAAGCAGCCAAACTAAACGGAAAACACATTTAGTTTTCATAATGATGCGGCGTGTGTCTGTGCCGTCTGTGGTCCTCGCCTCTTTCCTTCAACTTCTGTGAGGTTTTTGCCTTTCAAAGGCGGGATTTTAAAAAATTTTAATTTTTTTCACCTGGCCCTCTATGCTCCACGTGGCGTTTTCATCTGATTTTAGTTTGTTTGTTTCGCGTCTCTCCGCCGCTCCCGGCTCCTCCTCGGCCTCCTGTGATTTATCTTGGCCCTCCCTTCTCCTCCGCTGCGTTTACACTTTACTTTAATTCAGCCTGGCTTTGATTCGGCTCACTTACGGGCTTAGTCTCCACACATGTCCAGTCTCTCTCCTCAGCGCCTTCCCTTCACTTCAAATAATTTAGTGCTGTTCTTTTAAAATTTATACCCTACATAACGACATCCACATTAATGCCTCTCTCTTCCCCACTTCTTTTTTTTTTACTTCCCTTACCCTGACTGTGCTTTCTTAGATACAACATAAAACAAAAGTCTTTCATAATTTTGATTGTTATAACTTCTGTCACATAATAATGCGTCTGATCTTCTCTGGTGACTAAAACCATTTTTCTTTCGCCTCATTCCCTACTGCATCTACTTTTATTGGGGCTCCACCCCACCCTCCCGGCAGAATTAGTGTCCAGATGAATAACCGTTGCCTACATGTATCTGCTCACAGATTTGAACCTCCATCCTGATCACCCCCCATTTCTCCGGGTGTCTGTGAGTTTTCTGTGCTGCTGCCTTGACCAGAGTCTACACTGTTTTTCCTTTCATAAAGGATTCATTCCTGACACTGGCTGCCTGCTACGCTATCAGATCTGCAAATTTAATGATTACCTTTTTTTTTTTTTTTAAAGATTTATTTATTTGTGCATACAGAACTGGGGTACAGGCCAGAGGCTCAGGGGCAGTGAGAGGCTTCACCAGAGACAGAGCAGGGAACAGAACAGGCAGATTGACGAAGTACACTGCTGAGGGGAGCAGCAGGCGGGTCAGGAGAGGTCTGCCACGCCATGTGGTCACCTCCGGGGGCAGGCGGGAATCGAACTCATGAGGAAGCGGCTTTAGATTCTCAGTGCTGTGCTTTAACCTGCTGCACCACCAGGGAGGGCCACCTTTTTTTTTTTTTAAAGATTTATGTATGCATATAAGAACTGGGGCACAGGCCAAAGGTGGGGGGGAGAGAGGATTCCCCAGAAAGAGTGGGGAGCAGAACAGGCAGACTGACTGAAATACACTGCTGAAGGGAGCTGCAGGGAGACAGGAGGGGTCTGCTGTGCCTTGTGGGTCGCTCCCTGGCAGGGGAGGAACTCGTGTTGCAGCGGCTGAGGCCAGCTTCAAAGAGCTGCACTTTAACCCTGTGCCACCAGGGAGGGCATTAACGATTATTTATGGAAGACCTAGGATGTACATGAGCTGGGCTGGGCTGGGCTGGCGAAAGGCGTGAAGGTTGGACTTCTGGGGTGTGGAGGCCTCCAGGAGGACAGCAGTCAACTTCTGGAGAGCCCCACAGCCCCACTGTTGTGATGGCAACACCATCAACCTGGCCGTCAGGAAGTGGGGGTGCACCTCTGATCCCCTTCTCTATCACCATGCTCTCATTTTAAGCTTAAGTGGATAATGAAACAGCAGGTATTTAAAGAGACAAAGTACTAAAAAGTAACAAGTATTCATAAGTTATCTGACATATACTATTTTTCTGACCATCTAATTTCAAATAGTTGGTTACATGTTAGTAAATATTTCTCTCTGATAGACCGGCAGACAACAGTGTTCTTCCCAACTGGACCCTGCTGTTTTTCCAGATAAAATGGATGTGGGAGAAGCCTTCACCATTAACGTGTGGCCAGTCAGGCTAGGCCAGTCCATCCCAGCACAGGACAAGTCTATGTCTGTCTGCCTATGGACAGAAATACTCATTAACATATCGCCAGCTACTTGAAATGAGATAGAAAAATAGTGTAGATGTCAAGTTATGAAGACTTGTTGTATTTCAGTATTTTGTCTCTTTAAATATCTGCTGTTTCATTATACTCGCAAGCTTGAGATGGTCTCAGCTCTCCCTTGTGGTCCCCTACCAGCTTCTGCCAGACAACCTCATTTATTCCTACACTCAACCGGGAGGCTCCTTTCCTACTTCTTTCTCTCACGTCTGTTCTCTAGAACCCCATGACCCACTCACCCTAATGCTGATTTTGAAAAAACAAGCAAACAAAAAGCCACTCGCAGTCTGTTTTTGACCTACATAACATATTATGAAGCGATCACATAGAGATTTGCTAGTGGAAGAAAATACGTTTTTCTCCACTCTCCAATCTTTCTATCCATCTCTCTCTCTTTTTTCCTTTTTAAGCTCAACTATTTATTATTATTATTATTATTTTAAAGATTTATTTATTGATGCATACAAGAACTGGGGTATGGGCCAGAGGTGCAAGGGGTGAGAGAATTCACCAGAGACGAGTGGGGAGCAGAGTAGGTGGATCCACTGAAATCCACCGCTGAGGGGAGTCGCGGGGAGACAGGAGAGGTGTACACTCAGGAAACGCAGCACTGATTCTCCCAAGAACAGCAGCACGCAGAAGGCTGCCCTGTGCTAGGATCTGATTCCGCCTGTTCAGAGCTCCCAGGTTAAGACTGGACACAGCGATCATACAAAATTACTAGTTTCACAGGAAAACACTCTTGTCTATGTTTTTTTTTTTTTTTAAAGATTTATTGATTTGTGCATACAGAACTGGGGTACAGGCCAGAGGCTCAGGGGCGGCGAGAGGCTTCACCAGAGACAGAGTGGGGAACAGAACAGGCAGATCAACAAAGTACACTGCTGAGGGGAGCAGCGGGCGGGTCAGGAGAGGTCTGCCGCGCCATGTGGTCTCCTGCGGGGCAGGCGGGAATCGAACTCATGCGGAAGTGGCTTCAGATTCTCAGTGCTGTGCTTTAACCCGCTGCACCACCAGGGAGGGCCTATGTTTTAAACAAACTGTGCAAAACACCAAAACCCTGATGGGATGGACGAGAACGCACTGGCCAACACGCTCCTCCTTCTGGAACATGGGAGAAAGGCAGGCACCTTACACTGGCCTCCATCTACAGGCAGGTGGAGAAGAACAGGTGTTAGAAGGGCATATTTGCAGCCTTGGGGCCTTCTTGGCTACTCCAAGCTGGCTGGAGCACACCTGTGGTGCAAAGACCCATCCATGCTCCTTGGCAGCCTGGGCCGTGGGAACCGTGGAGGTCGAGAGAGTGAGGCAGGCGAGACGGGCAGTGATGGGCCAGCTCTTCCTTTTCCCTGCCACATCGCAGGTAATCTTTGTCTCGTGTAAGAAGAGGACATTTACAGCCTTCAGCGTGGCACGATCACGAGAGCATTCGGGATCTTCAGGCTCCATTTTTGCCAGCGTCGTCCTTTCTAGGGGACGCCCTTGTAAGCCCGAACGTGGTACTGCACACGCGAGTGCTGTCGGCTCATTCAGCATCTGTTCAGTAGGTCCCTGAGCGGAGTTCCAAAGAAACGGTAGGATTTTATCACTCTGCCTGTTGTATTTTAGGTCAGTGACACACAGAAGGTCACCCCCTGTAGCACAAGCTCTTGGGCGCTTCTGTGTGATGGTCCTGCTCCCTCACATAAGTCCTGGCAGCTGCAGGAGGGGAGAGCTGGCCTCAGGGGCCGTATCACCCTGGCCCCTGGTGGGGGGCAGGGTGCTGGTGGATTGCTGAGTCCCACTGGGGTGTGTTTGCCAGGCCAAGGATAGAAGAAGGGGCCCCGAGTCCTTCCCATGCGTGTTCCTAGTGCCACGCAGAGGGCGCTCATGCTCGTTACCGTTTCTGCCTCTGCACTGCCCTGGACCCTCCTGGTAGCCCATGTACTGCCAAGGAAAACTACCCGGCTCCCGGGTGTCCATTGTGCGTCCACATCCGGTGCTGAAAAGCCTGGCTCGCGTTCTACACAGAAGGAGCCCTGGGAAGCAAAATTTGCTTCCTCCAGTGTCCAAGGCGTCACAGCCAACGTCCCAGCCCAGACAGAGACCAACCTGGGCCACCCTTCCTCTCCATCCCTCAGTGTGGGGTGACTATTATTCCCATTTCAGTGAGAAAACATTTCCAAGACAAGACATTCCCCCACTGGGAAATATATTGGACCTTTGTCAGACTTTCATTAGCTATGTCCTGGGGACCTCCTGTAAATAACTGTGGCGGGGCGGACCGTTGTGTGCTTCAATTATTTTGTGTCTTTGCCTTGCTTATTCTTTGCTTTGACTGTTCTGTGGCTCTCAGTGTGCAGAAACAGGTAGAGTAATAAGGAACTTCTCAGGGCAAAAGTCCTAGTGTGAGGATCTCCACATGCTGAAGACAGCAAATGCAGAAACAGCAACAGGTACCATGGCTGAGTAGCATGAACACTGAGACTTGCCTTGGCCTTCTCTCAGCTCCCCAACCTGGGCTGGGGCCAGCTGGGTACGCATTCCCCACACACTTGTACACTCCCCGTTTGCCTGCTAGCTTCTTTGATCTTATTTTCTGTCTGATTCTAAGTAGAAACGAGACTGTGCTTGGAGCTGGACTGCACGTTCTTGTCCCTCTAGACTTCTCACCGCTGTGCTCATGGACTCTGAGTTGGCCTTTTCTATCCCACCGCCACATGTCATAACAAGACAAATAAAGGTGGCTTCCTGTAAATAAGAAAGTGATCAGGGCTCCAGAATTCAAGTGAACACAGCAATAGACACGTAGTCTTTACAGAGAAGCTGGACGGAAATAGTGACAGCCTCAGGTGAGCAACACTGCACAAGCACACACACTGTCATCCTGTGACATTATCACAGGTTCAGGTAAGTGACCGAGTTCTGCTAAGAATGAACCCCTTTTATGGGGCCAAGGCTTTAGGGCGAGCGAGGGGTGGGGAAATGGCTCACAGAATTTCTTTCTCCTCAGACGTTTCCATGGTAGCGAAGCTTAGCAAGTGCATGTTGACCAAAGGAGGGGTGGGTAGCGGTGCTATGGGATAGCGGGGTCTCATCGGGAGAGGACTGGTCAGCAGCCCTGGCCAGCAATCTGGACAGTGCAGGCGCTGGCTGTCTGCACCCTCTGGTTGTATATTGTTGAGACCTGTGAGTGGCAGCAGTAGGTAACCGGATAAATTATAGGTCCTGGAAAAGTGAGGGTCCCTTATGTCACTCTGAAAAACTGACACTCGGGCCCTCCCTGGTGGCGCAGCGAGTTAAAGCACAGCACTGAGAAACTAAAGCCACTTCCGCATGAGTTTGATCCCCGCCTGCCCCGGAGGTGACCACATGGCGTGGCAGACCTCTCCTGACCCGCCCGCTGCTCCCCTCAGCAGTGTACTTCGTCGATTTGCCTGTTCTGCTTCCCACTTTGTCTCTGGTGAATGCTCTCACCCTCCGCATCTCTGGCCTGTACCCCAGTTCTGCACAAATAAATAAATAAATCTTTAAAAAAAAAAAAACTGACACTCAACCTTCAGTTCAGGTCCAGTAGAGTAGCCACAAGTCACTGCTCTGTAGATTTACATGAAGTAAAATTGAAAATGTAGACTTTGGAGCCTCTGTCCACCTGTCATGGCCAACAGTCATATGCAGTGAGTGGCACGAAGGGTGTCTCCATGACCGCGGCAAGTCTTAGCGCGTGCTGGCTGCAGACACACGAGAAGTGGACACTCAACTCTCAAGGCTTGATCATGCCGGAGAGGGAGGAGCTGCAAGGGGGTTACGAGCAGACTCCACACCGCGCTTTCTAGGCTCAAACTCTGGGTACCAGGGCCTTGAACAAGTTGCCAGGCACGCTGTATCTCACATCCGTAAATGAAGATGATCACAGCAAACATTTTATAAGGGCCTGAGCGTTACAAGGCTCATGCAGGTAAAGCACTCACTGGTTCCAACACAGTCCACACTGCTCAAGTTGTTACCGCTTAGGATTTTCGTTGTACATGGAAATACATTAGCACCTGGGAGCATGGGCCTTTGACTCACGTGTCTGATCCTTTCTGATCCCTTGCCCATGAGCCAAATCTTAGTGGGCTCGGTTCAAGCCTCTTGTGAGCACCCAAACGTGAGAGACCGGGGCGGGTGTGCGGCTTACTTGTACAATAGAACGTCAGCAGCCTGGAGAACGGGGTACATGAGCAGGCCCATGGTGCCATCCTGCTTCTGCTTGGCAGTCTTCGCCTGGGGGGTGCAAGCGAGAGGGGAGAGAAATCCAACATGAAGCCTGTTATATTGTGTCTTCCCGCTCCAGTCTTAGGCAAGCATAGGGTGAATCCACCTCACCACTGCCCTTTCAAAACCCTGCGCTACTACTCGTTCTTACTCATTCTGTTCAAGTAAATGCATAAATGATTTTAGGTTTCACATCAGAGAAATTTCTAGATTTTTGAGGATATCCCTGGTGACCCATGTATTATCACAATGGTCAATCATGGTGGCCCGAGTTCAATCCCCAGCCAGGGGGTGACCCACAGGGTCACTGTCTCCCCACTGCTGCCCTCAGCAGTGTGTCTCAGTGGATCTACCTGTTCTGCTCCGCACTGTCTCTGGGGGACCCTCTCAGCCCTGTACCTCTGGCCTGTACCCCAGTTCTACATTAAATAAATAAATAAAATCATTACAAATAAAAAAGAAGAAGAAAGACAATGTCTAGATATCCAGGGTAGGTCAGCAAATCTAAATGTCTATAACATTACTATTTTCGACATCAAAGTTACAGATTAAAAAGTCCTCCTAGTGGGGAGCCGGTGGAAGCACCAGAGGCCCAAGCAGACGTACTGAACAACGGGCTACACACTCCGGGGTCACCCCCCAAATACAAGCCCATGTGGCTCCAGAACTCTGGCTGGTGATGTGCCCTCCGCAGGAGCCACTAATTGGCAGTACGTGTGTGTCGTTCACAGGTAACTGCCTCCAAGCTCTAGTGTCTCATTCTTGTGAGATGACAAACTGTTAACTGGTGTGTTGTCTCTGAATGAACTCAACAGCTGAACTTATAAATTGCCTGCTTCCAGGAGGAAGCACCTGAGCTCACACCTGACCCCCCCAACATGCAGACATATCTCTGGAAGCTGTGCCTGAAAAGCAGGGCTGCTCTCCAACCCACTAATGCCAAAGTTTCAGAATTTAGATGCAAACCTAACTTTCTGTACTTCCTGTAGTTACCTTCAGTAGTTTCTGGCTGACAGTGGCCAAGAAATGCTATAAATGATATTAAATGATTGCACATATGATGCCCTCAGGACATTTTCTCACTCCATGTCCATGGATAAAGGTCAGTTACGTAATGATCACTGGGCAGAGATAATGAGGGTTTAATCTGGAAATGAGCAAATGGGGAAAGAACGCAATGTTTAGAAACGCCTATGACATTAGCGACTACGTATAGTCTTTTTACGTAAGAAGACTGGATCTTGCTATGACAGAACTATCCAGGGGACAGCAGGGATAGTTCTTGACTGTCTCCACGTCATCTGGGTCATCTCCCCAACAACCCGAACGAGCCCCACCCCCAGCTGTCCCTCCCACTGCCCCAGTCAGAGCCAAGCTGGGCGCTCCGAGACCCTCCCTCAGCACGGGACCCTCCTGCCAAGGGCTGTTCACACTTGCTGATTGCTTTCTTGGCCTCTTCCTCAATAAACTACAGGCTTCAAGCAGGGGCTCCCGCTGCAACCCCAGCCATGACGTCACGTGAGGCTTGCACAATCGCGTCGCAGGCGTTTGTGACTCCTCAAGGGAAGCGGTTGGCGGCAGAAGGCAGGAAGCCCTAGCCCAGGCGCTGCCTGAAACCCATGTTTTTCCCACAAATAAGATATCAGGCACCAGATTATCGGTGCACTCACTGGTCGTGTGTGTACTTCGGGTCCTTGGTCACCACTGCAAAGTGGGCTTGTTTCCCATGAAGTTAGGGTCCTCTGCTTAGAAAAAGGCCTACAGCAGTCAACGCAGAGTATTACCATAGCCAGGGGAAATCTTGTCTACATCCGAGGTACGTAGAAAACATGATAAAATTCGGTTTCCTGTTCTGGTGGGTGATGGGTCTGCACCCCCTTAGAAACTGCACTTTAAAGAATCTGTCTGTTGGCCTCCCTGGTGGCGCAGCGGGTTAAAGCACAGCGCTAAGAAGCTAAAGCCACTTCTGCATGACTTCAATCTCTGACCCCGGAGGAGATCCACATAGCGCAGCAGGCCTCTTCTGACCCGCCCGCTGCTCCCCTCAGCAGTGTACTTCATCGATCTGTCTGTTCTGCTCCCCACTTTGTCTCTGGTATCCTCTCACCACCCCTGCACCTCTGGCCTGTACCCCAGTTCTTTACAAGAAAAAAGAATCTGTTCCCCCCCACGCCCCTACGAGTGTGAAGGCTTCTGTAAACTGGCTTTTGAGGAAGCCAGGAGTCCGGAAAATATGCTGGAAAAAAGCTAGAAACTGGAATTAGTGATGAGGTGGTCAGGGGCTACCTGCCCTCAGGTTATCCAGTTGCAAAACTAAATGGAAGTAAAGTATTCGCAATTATCCAATTTCTCTTGCTTAGTTGAACATCTCGGGAGAAGTATAGCCTTCATTTTCCTGTGGGTTTGAACTGCTGCCTGAACTCAAATTGTTTAAATGTTAAATAAAGTACACTGTCTCTTTTCTCCACCACGAAAACATTCTTGCCTTACTGTCAGCTGATTCCAGTGGAGACGGGAGGCAGCTTGAGCCCAGGAATCCGGAGTTGCGATTGTTAATGATAATGTAGTGGCTGCGAAGTCATCACCGAGTACATCCAGAAGTCACTCTGGTTCACCCACATGCAGAGAAGACCAAATAGTCCAACACTGGCCGTTTTAAATCCCGTTTTTCTGTTACAACAGTCTTGGGAACCCTTCCTTTGGTCTAATACCCCAAGGCAGAAGGAGGTCCTTGAGCCACTCACTCGGGAGGCCCCGACCTCAGGAGGTACCGAGCCCGGCACACCCAGGGGCAGCGGCTGTTCTGGGGGCCTTGAACTCCTTTCTGAAGAGTAACGCGGTCGGTCCCTGGCATTTACCTTCCACTGGTGTAAATGTTGTAATCGCGGCAGTCTGACCAGGCAGGTGAGGATCCAGCTTAGCTGGGTGTGTTCGGAAACCTGCAGAAGTAAAACAGCAAATTAGCAATAGGTCCGTTTTCCGTCCGGCGTGGGTCTTCCATAAAAGGCAAAGCAAAATATGGTCCTTCCTGGCGGCGCAACAGGTTAAAGCGCAGCACTGCAAGACAGCAGAAGCCGCTTCAGAGCAAGTTGGATTTCCACCCCGGAGGTGACCCACAGGACGCGGCAGACCTCTCCTGACCCGCCCGCTGCTCCCTCAGCAGTGTACTTCGTCCATCTGACTGTTCTGCTCCCTGCTCTGTCTCTGGTGAATCCTCTCGCTGCCCCTGCACCTCTGGCCTGTACCCCAGTTCTGATTGCATAAATAAATCTTTAAAAAAAAAAGCATAATAGATAAAGGGTATTCCCTGAAAATACCCCAAATCAAGGTAGTAAAAAAGAAAAAAGAAAAAAACAAAACTATGATGAGGGCTGAGTCATAATACAGAGTTTTAATTTCATTATTTAATTTATATTTATTACTGCGGTGACACAGGTTATAACACTGCATGTGATGGGGCATTGGGTTACGTCCCCAGTGCCTGTCACCACACCCAGCACAGAGGCCCCCCGCCTGCCCCCCAGCCACGGCACCCCTCGCCTCACGGACCCTCCATCCCACAGGCAGATTTCTAGGGCTTGTTACTAGTTTGGTTTCATCCGACCCTTTGTTGTGTTTTCCTATATTTCACATAAAGTGAAACCATCTGGTGTTTGTCTTTCTCTTTCTGATTTACTTCACTCAGCCCCTGATGCAGAGAATTGTAGGTGAAGAAAAAATCCTCAAAATTATCCGATGTGATTACTTGCGTTTAAACGCTCTTTACAGTATCCCTAGGGGGAGGAATTCGTGATCTCCGGAGGCATCTGTTCCACCTTCGGAAAGCTAAGGTTATTAAGACAGACACATAGTCAGACGGACACACACAGGCTCAAATCCTCCCTAGGTAACGTCTAGATAGATGAAAGCAGAAAGGTACCGTACTTCAAGTACTGAATCTGTCAGGACCTGAAATTTAGAATCACTTTCCTCATCACAAGAGGTATTTTTATAGTTTCTATTTGCTCCTCCTCCCTCTTCCTTTTGTTTTTTAAAGAGGTTTAGTCAACAAGGCTAAATTCTGTTTTTTTGAAAATCGACTTCATCACATAGCCAAATCTAATAATAATTGGAGTGCGGGCCAGCTTCTACCTGATGACTTAGGGTTTAAGGCCAATGTCCCTCCTTTCCAGACCTCAAGGATTCCCAGTGCTTCATCCATTGTGGCTTTTCTTGGTGTCCATGTGATTTCCTTAAAAGGCAGAATCTGTTGCCAACTCTGAAAAGTGGCCCCAAATGTGTTCTTTGTGGGTTTTGCAAAATGAACATAAAGGGATACATGTTGCTGAATCAGCTTAGGCCTATTTTCTAGCAAGGAATCACCATCTGGTGCTAGACAAGGTTTGAAAGTTTCACCCTCATCTCTTAGAGCTGTTTCCTAGGGGGTGACCAGAATCACTTTTCAAGTTTTACGAGTCACTGGGCTGAGGGGCGTTTGAGTTGGGTTGAGGCCTGTGAACTGGACAGCGCTCGCCACTGCTGCTGTGGCCAGTCACCAGCCCAAACAGTAACCCCGGAAGCAAGAAGGGAATCACAGTTGCTTCCAGTCACCAAGCACAATGCATGCCCATTAGAACAAATAAAATGACACCGTTTCTGGCAAAAAGAAGTGAGTGACCATTGTTTTATTCTTTACTCAACTGGAGAAGGGGACGAACACAGAATATAACCACACACATGTGGAAAGGGACAAGATGACAGCTTTCCTTCAGCTCTGGCTTACATGTTCAGCTTCAGTGTCATGCAAAAATCCACCATGCTGTCTCTAGTGAAGTCACATGTTTTCCAGGGAGTAGTTTTTTATTTGGACATACAGAATGAGACTTAGTTAAGACTGCAGAACTCCTCCTGGTGTTTCCAAATAAGGGAGCAAAAATTAATCTAAGTTATCCTCATATAGGGGAAAAAAAGTAGCTAAAGGTTCAAACACAATTCATTTCCACCATTTACAGCTTGTTATCTAAGAAGGGTGACACAGTCAGCATTCGGTGCTCTTAATGTATCCATACCCATGAGAGTCACCTGGAAGGGTTTCTATTACGATGTGGGGAAAAGTGAAAATGGGACCTAAATATAGTACGTCTGACTTATGCTGTGAAACCACAAACAAGTGAACAGTAAGATCTGTTTCAGCCACAGAAAAGTAGGGGAATGGCCAGCGAGGTGGCCTGCTGGCCATCTACAAACAAGTCAGCAAGCACTGAGGGTCCCCCCGCCCTCACTATAGTAAGTAAAAACACGGTCTCTGCTGTCACAGCCGTTTGCATACCTGGTGTACTGCTACAGAACCGCCTGACACACAACGTGTTCCATAAACACTCGTTCAACGCGTGACCAGTACCATCGACAGCAGAAAAAATGGTAAGGGTCGGGCCCTCCCTGGTGGGGCATGATCTACTAGTTTAGCAATGAATTTGTTCATGATTCAGGCAAAAGCAGTTTCAGGGAGTGAACAGGAGGGAAGCTAATTGCAGTGGGTGGGTTAGAGGGCCAGGAGGCAGGGCATACAGACAGACAGACAAGAAGGGGAGCAGAGTGACTGAGATCTCCAGCTCCCAAGGACACTGTCTGGATCTGGAAGCTAATTCGGCCACTTCCTAGCTGGGCCACACTGTGCGAAGTACTTAAAGTCTGTGCTGTCTTCTCATTGATAAAGGAGGTTGACACTGACAATAAGCACTCAAATGGTAGCTATTATTACTATAGACACTTCTTTAAAAAAAATATTAATGCATATAAGAACTAGGGTAGAGGTCAGAGGTGAGGGCAGCGAGAGGCTTCACCAGAGACAGAGTGGGGAGCAGAACAGGCGGATCTACTGAAATACACTGCTGAGGGGGGCAGCAGGCAGCTGTGCCTGTGGGTCACTCATGCCCAGGATCGAACCCCTCCTGCAGGGGCTGCGGTGAGCCTCACAGCACTGGGCTTTAGCTCACTGCGCCATCAGGGAGAGCCCACTAAATATACTTCTTAGGAAGACTTTGTTTCCACCTTTCATTTTGAAGACTGTTAAGCTATACTGAAAGTGGCCAGGGACTCGCAAGGATTCCAGATTCTCTGCTTCCTTCCCAGAACTGGCTATTGTCTGTCTTTTTCGACTGAAGCCATCCTCCAGTGAAGTGAGGCCTCTGTGTGGTTCTGATTGTCATTCCCTAATGACCCAGGGTGTTGAGCATCTTTTCATGTGCTTATCGGCCATTTGTATATCTCCTTTGAAGAAATATCTTTTCAAGTCCTTTGTCCATTTTAATTGGCCTACTGCCCTTTTGATTGCTAAATTACAAATGTTCTTTTATATTCTGGACACTAATCCCTCTCACATACTGATTTGCCAGTGTCTTCTCCCTTTGGGGATTTCTTTCTGGACAGTGTCCTTTGAAATACAAAAGTTCTCCTTTTTATGGACTCCAGATTGTTTATTTTTTCCCTCTTTTTGTTTGTGCTTTTGGCCATACCTTGAGCAGACCGTTGTTTAACCCAAGAACAGAGACCCACTCCTATGTCATTAGCCATTCCATTCCTAGGTGTGCATCCAAGTAAGAAAACATACAGCATGCAAAAACTTTGCATAAAGGTTCAAAGCAGCATTATTCACAATGCAGTTTAAAAGTGGGAAAAAACTCCAATGCTCACAGATTGATGAATGGACAAAAGTCATACGGTGGAGTATTACTCAGCAAAATGAAAAGGAGTGCAGTGCTGATAAGCACCAAACCTTGGTCAACACTGGAAGCCCTGGAGTGTTTCCTTACTCCTCCTTTCTCTCACCTCTGTATTTAACCATCTGCAAAGCATGTTGTGCCTGCCTTCAAACTGTGCTCAGAATCTTTCTACTTTCACCACTATTGCTACCACGCTGGTCTAAGGCACCACCGACACTCACCTGGATGAAGGTGACACCATTTTTTTTTTTAAAGATTATTTATGCAGGGCCCTCCCTGGTGGCTCAGCGGGTTAAAGCCCAGCACTAAGAAGCTTAAGTCACTTCCGCATGAGTTCAATCCCTGCCTGCCCCAGAGGAGATCCACATGTGTGGCAGACCTCTCCTGACCCGCCCGCTGCTCCCCTCAGCAGTGTACTTCATCGATCTGCCTGTTCTGCTCCCCACTTTGTCTCTGGTGAAGCATCTCAGCCTCCGCATCTCTGGCCTGTACCCCAGCTCTGTATGCATAAATAAATAAGTCTTTAAAAAAAAGATTATTTATGCATACAGAACTGGGGTACAGGCCAGAGGTGCAAGGGCAGTGAGAGGATTCACCAGAGACAGAGCGGGGAGTAGGAAGGCAGATCGATGAAGTTTACTGCTGAGGGGAGCAGCGAGCAGGTCAGGAGAGGTTTGTCTCACCATGTGAATCACCTCCAGGGCGGGGATCAAACTCTCATTGAAGTGGGGGCAGCCATTGTGCCACCAGGGAGGGCTGAAGGTGACACCCGGCTTCTAACTGGCCTCCTCCAAGTCAACCTACCCCCCATTCATTCTATTCTTACGCAGTAGCCAAAACAATCCTTTTTAAACATATCACATCACTTTGCTTAAGTCTGTCCTCCCCGTGTCTTCAGAGTAAACGACTTTGAATCTTCCTTCCTAATCACGGCCTATCGGCCACGTCATTCCTGTGATTCACACTCTCTTCCTCTCCCCTTCAACTCCCCCTTCTCTAGTCCTGCTAAGATTTCTAAACATGAGAAAAATCACAAAAGCACATTGTGTGTGAAAAAAAGAAAACTGCAGAAAGGTACACCAATGTAGCACCAGTTTTATACATTTTTAAAAACCGCACAGATGCAGGTATTATGCTTCGTTTTTGGAGTAAATACATAAAAGAGGCATGGGATAAGCGACTGGATTGATACCATAGCCAAGGTTTTGCTTGCTGAGGACTAGAGGCAGGGGAGAAGGGAAGGGGGGGAGGGGAAGGATTAAAGAGATCTTCAACTCTATATTTTTAATATAAGGAAATCAAAGAAATATGAAAATGTTAACAATAGCCAGCCATCCTTGGCGTTGGGAACATGACTGCTTACTATGTTATCCTATGTATTATAAAACTTTTAAAAGACTTTGAATTAATGAAAAGTAGCGGCTAGCACAATTTCAGAAACCATAGCCATTAGGAATCAATCAAACCCATTGAAGCAACTAGCTGGTTCAGTAAATCCAGGGCTGAATGTCTAAGACCCCCCCAATGTCCCTTATGATTTAACTATTTCCCATATAAATGTTATCTTCCCAGGAATCAGGTCCTGTATGTTTTGATTAGGACACTTGGAAGAGTATTCAACCCATAAATTCCCATTTATCACTTCCTCTCAGAAACCAGTGATTTCATGCTGAGTTATTTTTATTAGACTCTTATCATCCCCATGACAAATCCCCTTAACAGGGGCCTTACTTGAGGATCTGATTTTAATTAGAAGAGCTCTGCTATCAATGATCAACCCTCGCTCACTGTCTTCAGCTGGTTCGTCTTCACAGGTATTCCTGTTTGCCAAAGGCTTCGGAAAATATTTTTTTTTGAGGCTAAAGAGAGGCACTGCTAATCATTTGCTCTCCATCTTCCGATCTGCTCCACCTTTAAACAAGTCTTCACAGTATCAAGGAGTCGGGAGAGCGGTAGGGATGTTACACACGGGAGAGGAACAGACAGAGCTAAGTTGGCCAGGTAGTAAACATCGTTTCTTTGGCTATCCCTCTCTAGACACTAAACGGGGGTGCTCAGAGCTGAGTCATTTGCTCAGCTATGGTGAAGTAAAGGATTCAGGCCAACTGTGGAACACGTCTAGCCTGTACTTTTTCCACGGCTGTCCTAATACTTAGAAAGAACCCGCTTGGGCCCTGTGGTGCCAGGGGTTACGTCTCAGTGCTATGAGGCCATCTGTAGCCACTGCAGCACGACTTCGATCCCCGGCCAGGGAGGGACCCCCAGGGCACAGCAGACCTCTCCTGTTTCCCCCCTGCTCCCTCAGTAGTGGATTTCAGTGGATCTGCCTGTTCTGCTCCCCACTCTGTCTCTGGTGAGTCCTCTCACCCCCCAAGGCTCTGGCCTGTACCCAGCTCTTGTGTGCATAAATAAATACATCTTTAATAAAAGTAAAAAGAAGCTGTCTTGAAGGTGCCTTAGGAAAGGGCTGGTCCACATGGCCCAGGGTGTGGGCAGTGTAGATGCTGCAATTTGCTCATCAAGTCACCAGCCGCGGGTCCTGGCATGGGTGAAGGCTTGTGGACAGGACGTATGCTGGCTCCTTCCGCAATGGCTTCCCTAGCTTCTGTTTGCGAGTGACGCCACAGGTCACTTGGTGCTTTTCTCTCCTTAGAACCTTGGGCGGTGATGCCAACAGACTCCGCGGCCACCCAGCCACACCCACACGCGCCCACTGATCCTGGTGCGACATTTCTGAGGCTTCTACAACACAAATATATGTATTTCAAAGATTTATTACTTATGCATACGGAACTGGGGTACAGGCCAGAGGTGCAGGGAGGTGAGAGGGTTCATCAGAGACACTGGGGAGAACAGGTGGATCTACTGAAATCCACTGCCGAGGGGAACAGTGGGGAGACAGGAGGGGTGTGCTGTGGCTGTGGGTCTCTCCCTGGCCGGGGATCGAACTCGTGATGAAATGGCTGCGCCCAGCTTCATTGTGCTGTGTTTTAACCCATGCGCCACCAGGAAAGGGCCCTTCAATCACAAATATTACCGGGATCCGGGAAAACACTAGAGTCTTCTAGTCCACTTTCGGCCTTGGTTTTACGTCTCAGGGACACCGGCAGTGGGCCAGTGTACACAGCGAGCTGAGGCTCATGGTCAGTATGTTTGGCCTTCATTCAGAAACTGACCCTTTGCTGGCATCATTACTATTTTTAAAGATTTATTTATTCATGCCTAGAAAAACTGGGGTGTAGGTCAGTCACCAGAGACAGAGCGGGGAGCAGAACAGGCGGATCCACTGAAATCCACTGCTGAGGGGAGCAGCAGGGAGACAGGAGAGGTCTGCTGCACCCTGGGGGTCCCTCCCTGGCTGGGGACCTAACTCAGGCTGCAGTGGTGAGAGTGCTGAGACCCAACCCCTAGGCCAGCAGGAAGGCCCTGCTGTGGAGACGATGATTCTGCTTTCCTGGGAAGCAGAAGCTAACTCCTGGGAAAGGCGGAGGCCACAGCCCAGAGCTCCTGAGGGCCTTCTCCAGCCTTCCCTGGACTCTTGGAGTGTGGTGACAAGATGACTGACTGACAGCCTGAGCTGTCCCTGCCCCCAGCCACGGCACAAAGCCAGCACCTAAAGTTACTACTCCTGAACAAGTGAAGATGTGGGGCGGCTGTGGAGGAGGCTGGACCCGCTCAGGCCAGGGCAGGCACGAGAGCACTGAATGTGGCCTTGGGACGGAAACTGCCAGACAGAGAAACGCGCAGGCAGGCAGGGGCTCTACTCTCTCTCTCCCTCTCTCTCTCTCACACCCCTTTCAGAAGAGAGCTCTGTAAAACTCCCCACATATGGCCAACATATTTTAGGGGCAGCACCAAGTGTAGAGGCCACTGAGAGAGAGAGAAGGAAAATAATGAGAAAAATCTTCAATAAGTCTAAATTGTTCCAGTCAGACTGCTGAGAAAGAATGCAAAGGATGGGAGACGAAAGTTAGTGGTAAAATCAGCATTATAACATAACGAAATTCTTTTCCTCTTCAAATGATGGCTCAGACGTCCTCTGATGCAGGACCACAGCCCCTGGGGACCAGTCTTGGAGTGAAGCTGTTCGCTTAGCACCAAGATGTACGTAGAAGAACACGCTCCAACATGCCATGTTTTCCTTCAGCTCACAACTTCAAAAATTCTAAACTTTACTTGTAAATAATTGTGGGGGGGGGTGTGGGATGCAGTGATGAGTCATTTTAACTGGCATGGTTGTGTCAACACTTTGTTTTCTAAATTTCTACCCTCTTAGTTACATATTTAATGAGCAAGTAAAAGCTTAAACACTAGAAAACTCTCAATATAAAGGAAGTAACAAAAAGCCTTGTTAAAATGTAGACAAATTCCCCCAGTGACCTGTTTCATAAGTCAAGGATTCATCTATGAAATGTTCTCAAAAGAAAACCCCCCAAAAAGCACTCCACCGTCAGCTCCTGAGAACCTGGTAAAGTTTGAGCATGTTGTCAAAAAGTGGCAGTGACCATGTGAGCAAGCTGAGTAAGGGGGAGGATGCTCTCAGGGGACTCGTTCATCAGGACATTCTTTTGTTTAAAGATTTCTTTATGCTTACAAAGGTGGGGTACAAGCCAGAGGTGCAGGGGTGAGAGGCTTCACCAGAGACAGAGTGGGGAGCAGAACAGGCAGATGGACGAAGTACACTGCTGAGGGGAGCAGCGGGGAGACAGGAGAGGGCTGCAGCACCCAGTGGGTCACTTCTCTGGCTGGGGATGGAGCTCGCACTGAAGAGGCTGCAAACAGCTTGCAGTGCTGCGCTCTGACCCGCTGCGCCACCAGGGAGGGCCCCGAGAGATGGTTTTAAGCACATTTTCTAATTTACTTCACCCACTCAGGCTTGGACAACTTTGTTGGGAAAGACAGTGACACCGACCTTGTGTCGCTCTGTGCAGGTTAAACGAGGCGAGACCCCCGACCTCCTTTACAGGCTAAATCTTAGCCATTTCAAATTATCAGTTTTCTTAGAAACATGGCTTCCATTATTATTTTTTCCTAATCAAAAGTTGTATGAAGGGGTCCTCCCTGGTGGCGCAACAGGTTGGAGTGCAGCACTACCAAGCTTACTACAGCTGCTTCAGCCCGAGTTTGGTCTCCAGCTGGGGAAGTCACCCACAGGGCACAGCAGCCCTCTCCTGTCTCCCCGCTGCTCCCCTCAGCAGTGTACTTCATCCATCTGCCTGTTCTGCTCCCCCCTGTCTATGGTGAAGCCTCTCGCCGTCCCTGCACCTCTAGCCTGTACCCCAGTTCTGTATGCATAAATAAATCTCTCTTTTCTTTAAAAAAAAAAATGCTGTATGATGACTTTCTTTTCAGTCCCCACCCACTGGAGACACCCGGGGGTGAGAACAATAGTGTCAATTATTGATCTCAGTATCGGGAAACAGGGTTAGTGTGCTGGATGCTTCTTTCACCTCCCTGAACACTGCAAACAGGAGACCAGGGGCTGAGATGGGCATTTCTGGAAGAGAAGGTTCACCTGGGTGTGGTTCTAAGCCCCAGAGCCAGGGCGTGCCTTCAGGGCCAAGACAACGCCTGGGGGAGGATTTTCGCAGCCTCCAGGAGTCAACCTGGGGCTGATGGCCCCCCAAGGCACCCCCGCTCCCGGCACTTGAATGCGGGATGACAGTGAGGGTGCCCACCTGGCTGGTGCACAGCCAAGCAGCTCACTGGGAGGAGCCCCCAGAGAAAGCAGTGCAAATGTCAGGCTTGTTTTTATGTGTGAAAGGACACATTTTATGGAAACGAAGTGAGGGCATAAAAGTAAAATGAGAAAATTACTGATTTTATGGGAAATAAAATTAAATTTAATCAACCTATCAAAAGGCCTGAACTGAGAGCCCAGGGAATGTGTAGACCTTGGCAGGGTCTTTATTCAAATGAGTCAACTATAAAAGACATTTTTTGGAGAACAAGTGTAATTTGAGTATGAACTGGGCACACCAGATGGTAACACAGAATTGTCATTAGCCGTGTTAGGTGACGACAGGACTGTGGTTACGTAAAATAAAACTCCTTCACTGACAGAGAGGCACGCTGAGGTAGTTAAGGAAGGAAAGGCTGTGATGTGTGGTGTCTGTTCGAAGCCTTTTCTTTCTTTCTTTTTTTTTAAAGATATATATATTTATTTAAGCACACAAGAACTGGAGTGCAGGCCAGAGGTGCAGGGGGTGAGAGGATTCCCCAGAGACAGAGCGGGGAGCAGAACAGGCCGACTGATGAAATGCACTGCTGAGGGGAGCAGCGGGCGGGTCAGGAGAGGTCTGCCGCGCCATGTGGGTCTTTCCCTGGCTGGGGATCGAACTCGTGCTGCAGTGGCTGTGGACAGCTTCAGAGTGCTGCGCTTTAACCTGTTGCGCCACCAGGGAGGGCCCTGTTCTAAACTATTTCAACAAAGAAAAGATTCATGAGGTAAATCACAAAGGGCTAAGGGAGCGGTATGTTATTCTACCTTTCTCGCTCTAACTTTCTTTATTAAATATTATAAAGAACAAAGAAAACCCGATAAAATAGCCAAGCTACCCTTTGAGTGGTGCTAAATTTGGCTGCTGGAATCAAAAAAGAAAACAGTTCAGACTAAGTAAGTTTCAAGGACAGAAAAGCACCTACGAGTGCTTTGCACATTACCTTAGAGGGGCAAACTGTGATGAGTGCTTCCCTCAAGCTTCCCTACAAACTATGAAAAGTACCAACAGGAGCCGAGGTCAGGGAAGGGGCGAGGGAGACTGACAGACAGTCCAGACACCAGCAAGGTCACTGCCGCCATTCTCCCAGCCAGGCCTACAACCTCCTGGAAAACCAGTGAGCTATTATGTACACAAATCATGAAAGGAAGGGAGATTTCATTGTCCCTCCTTGATGAGACGAGGAAGTGCTCACAGAGTCTCCTCTATTGGCATCTGGAAACACAAGTGCCACGTGCAAGACACTACCCAGTGGTCGCACAGTTTAGACGTTCATGGTGGTCACGGCTGGGAATCCACGACAAAGAAGGAAGGACGTCGGAGCTCGGGGTGCAAGCATGTGGAGTCCGGCTTTAAGGTCACTTGGGAAAAGCAACCTGGCAAGTGTTGGCTTTGTGGCAATGGGACAATTTCACCCTAAGACGTATGGCACTAGGTACGGGGAATACCATCTTTAGAAACAGTATCACGTAGGAACCCAAGAAGTCCGAGCGGGTGAAGATGATGTTCCTGGAGATGCATTTGGTGACTCAGAAAGTCACCACACAGAAGTAAAACAAGGAAGCACAACAGAGGCAGCCAAAGGTGGGAAGACTCTGACTAGCTTTGCTCTGGGAAGGAGGAGAGACGCCTCTCAGAGAGAAGGCAAGAGCCTTCTCAGGGCGACGCTCCGGAGGGCGAGGTGGGCGTCTGGGATGGCTCGAGGAAGGTCTGATGTACCCACAGAGCTGTGAGGTGAGGACGCTGTACAGCACATGTCTGTGAGTGTTTGAAGACCCGTCATGTGGGAGACAGAGCTGATTTATTGTATATTTTTAGAGAGCAGAAGTTAAATGAATAGATGAAAATTATAGGGAGGCAGATGTTTGCTCAATATAAGCAAGTACTTTAGAGCAATTAAATCTGTCCAAGACTGAATTGGAAAGGTCACGTGTAAGTAAATGTTTCCTGACCAACTCTAAGGAAGGAAATTGAGGTAAATTGCCTTTATGGTCATTTGAATGATGAGATACTATTATTTTTATCAAGCGATCTCCAAGCTGGCAACAAGTTTAAGTTAATAACTGCATTTATTTTTTGAAGGTAGTCCCCATGTATTACATATTTTTAAAGCAGCTGCACGATTAAGTTCTGTGGATGATGAAACATAAAAATAACGGTCATCAAAAGCTCATGACTAAGGGAGGCAAGTTCGGCATGTATCAGATGCACCACATGCATACACACGTTAACATGGGTCACTACCTGAATGACTCTCCTTGATGAGGGCTTTGTCACAGGGCTAAAGTAGATCTGCAATGAGAGCGTGAACCAGCTAAAACGTTCATCTCTGCCAGGCGTCTCTTAGGTGTTCTCTTAAGACCAGCTATCTGCTGTCCAAGATTAAGCCAATTTATCCAATTTATCCATAGTGAAGATGGGAGCCAAATATTTTGGTTTTGTTCTGGAGCCCTTTTTGACTTGGACTCAAAATGCTGGGTATAGTCTTCCTTCCCAGCTTGCTCTTTTAAATCTTCTCAAAAGCCATTCTATAAACAATGACCAGGGGGAATCATCCAACAGGCTTCCAAAGGCAAAGCCCATAAAGCAGCATTGGAGTGACATGAAACCACTGGCCACTAAATTCTATGCTTCACCAGATTTGTCAACGGCATGAATTCAGCAACTTAAGTGTAACTCAGTGTAGAAGAACCAACTCCAGATTTAAAGTAATAATGAGGGGCCCTCCCCAGTGATGCAAGGGGTTAAAGCACAGCACTATGAAGCTCTCTGCAGCCACTGCAGCATGAGTTCGATCCTCACCACAGAGGCGACCCACAGGGTGCAGCAGACCTCTCCTGTCTCCCCTCAGCAGTGTATTTCATCAGTCAGCCTGTTCTGCTCCCCACTCTGTCTGGTGCATCCTCTCACCACCTTTGCACCTCTGGCCTGCACCCCAGTTCTGTGTGCATCAATAAATAAATCTCTAAGAAAAAAAGCAGTAATGAAATACAACTTCTTGATGTATGAAGAATTAGAAGAAGCTCAGTAAGTAAGTGGAGGAGCATTTACAAAATCCAATTGTCAAGTAGTGATACTCAATGATAGGAACACAGGGAAAACCTAAAAGTGAAACAGTCACATTTGGCGAAGCCCCTTGAACAATTATTTTGAATCACACACAGGACCTGTGGAAACCATCACACTTTTTCTCCACCTGAAAATCAAAGTTCTCTCAGCCCGACTCTGGGAGGCTGACCTGTGACTGCTGGAAGAGGATGCTCTTCTGTGGGTCTATGCCACAGGCGAGGAGGGCAGCAGTCATGTCCAGGACGCTCTGGCGGAGGACGGCGGGGTCCTGGGGGACGGTGATGGAGTGTAAGTCGACGATGCTGTACAGCACAGAGCGGTGCTCCTCCTGTAACCTCACCCAGCTCTCGATGGCGCCCAGGTAATTGCCCAGGTGAGGGATCCCCGTGGGCTGGATGCCGGAGAACACGCGCGTCCCAGCGTCTTTCTGAAATCAAGGAAAACAAGCCCCATGAATCCTTCATCCATGTCTCCATCCTTCGATGACTGGTGTCGTTCTGTAAACCACAGTCCGGCAGTCACCACCCTCAGGCATGTTTCTGGTGCCTGCTCTGTGCAAGGCATTGCGATATTAGGGCAGAAAACATTTGAGTTATCTTTTTATTTTTACTCAAACACCATCTAGTTGGCGATGCAGGATCGATTTATGAAAAGACAGAGTCGGTACCAAGTGGCCACACGAACACGGCCAGTTTAGAAAGACACACCGCGGGGCCAGGCCGGGTCCCCAGGAGGGGACTGATTGATGCTCTGTTTCTGGAGCTCAGCGAGCAAGGAGCAGAGGCGGGACCCACTTGCATCTCCTGGGACCCCAAGGGTTATCTCTGTGATGGCAATCGTTTTGTTGAGGTGATGAAAGGCATAGCTTTAGGGCAAAATGCTACTGCTCTTTACTTAATCCAGAGCTTATTGAAAATAATCGCTGTTACTGGGCTATGGTGATGGCACACGCAAGATATGGTGATGGCACACGCAAGATACGGGGATTACAACTGAGATGGGAAAAGGCACAAAATGATGTCAAAATAAACTATTCTATCATTTAAAAAATATAATCGCTGTTAATGTAATTTAGTGGGTGGTATCTCGGGCTAGAAACTAGGAGGCATACACGCTGATATTAACACTTGAGAGACTTATTTAGCTTGTACTTGTATTTTTATTTCTTCAAAAGGAGCTTTCAATTTTGCATAGTTTCCTTACATTACAAAAGCAACTTTCCTGGAGGTTTGAAAATTTGCAAAAAAAATAAGGTATGAGGATGGCCCTCCCTGGTGGCGCAGCGGGTTAAAGCACAGCACTGAGAATCTAAAGCCGCTTCCGCATGAGTTCGATCCCCGCCTGCCCCGGAGGTGACCACATGGCGTGGCAGACCTCTCCTGACCCACCCGCTGCTCCCCTCAGCAGTGTACTTCGTCGATCTGCCTGTTCTGCTCCCCACTCTGTCTCTGGTGAAGCCTCTCACCGCCCCTGAGCCTCTGGACTGTACCCCACTTCTGTATGCACAAATAAATAAATCTTTAAAAAAAATTAAAATTAAAATTAAAAAATTTTTTTTTAAATTTTTAAAAAAGTAAAAAAAAAAAAAAAAGGTATGGGAAAATAAGAACAGTTTTCCACATGAGCCAAATTCCCCTAGTGTGTTCACCAGGGTCGACTCTCTGGGTCATCACGAGTATGTGTCTGCATCTGCTCCTCAGCCTGGAATAGTCTGCGGCTTCTGCCAGCAGTTCCTGTGGCCTCACATCCTCTCCAGCTCGTTCCCAGCAGATTTACTTGTAGCTGATCTGGTGGATATGAGACAGACTCTCGTTACGGTTTAACTGCGTGTCTGTGATTGTGAGGGAAGTTGAGAAGTCATGGTTATTTGCTGTTTTTATTTCCTCTTGGGTAGTTGTTGAAGTCATTTGCATATTTTTCTAGGACTGAATTGTCTTTTTACTGGATTTAAGCATTTTTACATATACTGGACATGAACATGTCCATTCCAGGTGTGGCTAATATGGTCTTTCAGTGTGTGGGTATTTGTCTGCTTCATGTAATCTTTTGAGGAGATGTTCTGAATTTAATCAAATATGTCACTTTTTACTCTGGGCTTTTTTTGCCATAGAAGAAACCTGTCTATACCCTGAAGCCATGATGACATGTATGAAAGCATACATACATACAAAGCACATGTGTGTACACACTTCACATTTTCCCCTTCACGTCTAAATCTGTATCCACTTGGAGTTTTGTCTCTATGGTGTGAGACGGACAGTCGCCTCGTCCCAGTACATGGACACCAAACTGTACCAGCCCCAAGTACATTCTGTCCTGTTAATTCTGTGATCTATTTGTCTATATCTGTACCAGTCCTGCAAAACTGCCTTTTCAATAAGTCTGGCATAGCAAGTCTTTATACCTTTGGGAGTATCTTCCTCCTCCCTTGTTCATTACCTCAATACATTTTAGAATCACTTGTCAAGTTCCCAGAGAAGAGACATTCTGTTGGGGTTCGGGATTATATTGGCTGCTATCGACTGCTTTAGGGGAGCGCTACCATCTTAATCACACTATATCCTCTAATCCAGGAAACCATTTAACACACGAGACTCTAACTCATGTAAAATGTGTACTATAGTTAGTAAGACTATATTGTACACATTCAGGTTGTTAAAAGATTAATCTGTGAGGTGAGGGGTACGCTGGGGGTGCTTTCACAACGCACATCCTATTTCCATGATGTACACTTTTATATCGCGTGACTTTATCAGCCAATTGTATCTCAATAAAGCTGAAATAAAAAAAAGGAAAACGATGTTTACAACTTTTTGGCAATATGTTTAAAATATATTTATTCGCTCCTAGGGTGAATTTACTTTAGATATGTTAGTGGCTACCCAGGTTTTATCCCTCCCTTTCCCCAAGACCTCCAAATCCTCTCCATCGAGCTGTTTCCCTGTGTCTGCTTACTTTCCTCTCTACTCCTGAAACAACAGCCTACACTTGCAGGCTACATCCCAGCACCACTATCCAAACACTCGGGGGACCTGGAGGAGCCGAGGGTCTGACAATATGAAAAATAACCTCTGAGAGATCAAACATAATGCTGAAAACAAATATAATCCTACCGGCCACACTTTCCCCTAGTAAGCCTTCAGATGAGTAACCCCAAAGCATAGCTTAGAAGCAGTATTATTTTATTTTATTATAATAGTTTATTTTGACATCATATTGTGCCTTTTTGCATCTCAGCTGACTTCCCATCACCAAATCGCCCGTGTACCATCACCACAGTCCTGTGCACAAGCTCCCCCCACCCCACATTTTTTGATCCCATCTCCCCTCCACCCTGTACAATGTCTCTATAGTTGTTCATTATCATTATTATTATTTTCTCCCTTGGTCCTTTATGTTCCTGCTATGAGTGAAGCCATCCGGTAATTTTCTTTTTCTTTCTGGCTTATTTCACTAAGTGTGATCCCTAGAAGCTGTATTCTTAAAAGTTCTGGAGTTGAGAGAGAGAGAGAGAGCAAGAGGAAGAGAATAAAGTATTTACCAGGGAGGCTTCCTGAGCCCCGCTGGGGCCCTAACAGCGCTCTGGGCTCTGATAGGGGATAGCCCAGGAGCTCTCAGTGAGGTGAAAAATGATGAATGTGCCTTAGGAGCTGACAAAGAGAAAGCAAAGTAGAATAAAACAGCTCTGAACTTAGTAAATGGAAGAGCAAAAAAAAAAAAAAAAAACAAACACCACGTAGAAATCCCTGACCTGGGATGAAGAAGGGCCATTTATGTCATCGAAAGGATTACCAAGACGAGGAATATCAAGCTTAAAAAAAAAAAAAAAGATTGTTAATATTTCCACATAAATTCCTCCCTGGTCAAGCTACGGAATCATTCCCCAGGAGAAATGGAGAGGCTAATTCTTGAGAAAACTGGAAGAGAAAAGCACTGGAGGACACTCTGTGGGAAAAAGACCAGAGGGATGGGGCAGACATGACCTAATACCTCTTTTCCCCCCGGTTCTGTGATTCTACACATCCAGGCACAAGGATGATGTTATCAAGAAGTAAGAGCAACAAGAAATGTTTTGTCCAATTTTCAAAAAGCTATTAAGAATAATATAGCCCTGAACGAGAACTGGATTCCTGGTCTTAAAAATATACAGAGAGCCTGCTGCTCTTTGCGAGTGTTTCCGTTCCGTCTGTGCCCCCGCGAGAGCAGCAGGCGGCCGGCGGCGTGGCCGGGGAGACACGCCTGGCACCGTGAAGTCACGGGGCTGGAATGTGGCGTTCAGGGGGTGGGCGGGTGGGGGTTCTGTGTTCAAAAGCCCTGGCGCTGGAGGAGAGTGCAAATGAAAGGCACCAGGGCTTGCCAGGGCTCAGGAGGCAAACCACAAAGAAAATAGCTGCACTGCGGGCCCACAGGCCTCACGGGAGTCTCCGTGTCAAGCCAGCGTGGCACCCAAGTGCGGAGAGAGGAAAGAAGCATTTGGCAAATATTTCTTCCTTTTGATTTCAGGTGCATTTTCTTAAAACAAATGCCACTTCCAATCAATACATCCATTGGCTCATTTTTTAATGGAATCAGCCTTCCTAACCGGAGCTTCAGCCCTGGGATTTGGTATATTCCAGAAGAGAGGCTTCATGTCTGCATGCCAGGAAGACCAGATGTGCCCATGTGAGAGATGCCACTAAAACTACCCTTATCCTGAGGAACTGCGTACGTGCAAAATTCATCAGCATCTGCATTTTAACTACTGCTGGTGAAAGCGACTGAAAAACCCCAAGTTGCTACTTATATAGTAAAAGGTCGTTGGCCTGACTACTAAAGAGAACTTCTGTCTTTAATCCTAAGTGAACAAGATGCTGGATAAAGGGCCTCCCTGGTGGCCTAGGGGTTAAGTCTCAGTGCTATTACCCATAAGGCCTGAGTTCCATCCCCAGCCAGGGAGTGACCCACAGGGTTCAGCAGACCTCTCCTGGCCCCTGTTGCTCCCCTCAGCAGTGGATTTCAGTAGATCTGCCTGTTCTGCTCCCCACTCTGTCTCTTGTTGAGTCCTCTTAGCCCCTTCCCTGCCCCCCCCCCGCCTTATTTTGCAGTTATTCTCTGCAAAATAAGTAAATAAAATCTGTAAAGACACTGGAAAAAGGCTGTTCACTTTTAAGCACTGTCAACTTCGGCAAAGTGGCGGGAACCAACCATTCCAGTGAAAGCTCTCGAGACCACTGCTGAGTCCGTGCATTCGTCACACCCACTTCAAGCACAGTCAGAGGTAGACCAGCTACTCGGCTGGAGAACCATGACGTCTACCGGCTCACGAATGGCAGCCCTCACAGAGGTGACTAAAGAAAAAGTAATCAACGATGTTCACAATTAACGGGGTGAGAATTTCTGCCCTACTCACTCTTTACTCATACGTACATAAAAAATACAGCTTGAGACTCTCACCCCGCAGCTTCCTGTGAGTGCTAATCAATTCTACTGTCTATGTCAGCCTACCGTTACAACCCAAGGGCCCTGGAATGCCTCGTCAACATTTTCGTGAAATGCCTCTTACCAAGGAGTGACAGAGTGGTGGGGGGAGATGAGGGGGCCTACTGAAACCTACTGCTTAGGAGGGCGGGGACAGGAGAGGTCTGCTGCGCCCTGGGGGGTCACTCCCTGGCCAGCAGGGCATCTATCTCGTGCTGCAGAGGCTGCCCGTAGTGCTCAGGCTTAACCCCTTGCACCACCAGGGGGGGGGGGACAGGAGAGGTCTGCTGCGCCCTGGGGGGTCACTCCCTGGCCAGCAGGGCATCTATCTCGTGCTGCAGAGGCTGCCCGTAGTGCTCAGGCTTAACCCCTTGCACCACCAGGGAGGCCCTGGGCTTATATTCTTCAAGTCTGTCTTTTCTGTTTTTTCTTTCTTTCATGCCAAACAGCAGCTCAGTGAATGCCCCCCAGACACACAGAACTGAAGAATGTAAAATAAAGCTCCCAGAAAAGTTTGTGCAGTCACCTCAAGCTGCCTTTGCTACTTTTAACTAACTGCAAGGGTTATATGTGAGCAGAGAATAAATTGGCAAGCCCCTTTCGTTTTTATTGGAAATGGGATTAAGATGAAAGTAACATATTATCTCAACAACATATAAATAATGATCACATGATATGCAGTGAGAAATTCTTTTAATTCCCAGTGATAACATAGTTTGCGATACCAGTATCAGCAAAGGTCAAATTCTTGATAGAAATATCGTAACCACTGCTGCCTCATTTATTTTTATAGGGTATGGAAGAGTCAGCACAGGCAAGCGCTCAAGACATACTAAACATTTTAAGTCAGAGAGTGATCTGAAAAGCTTAGTAAGACTGGATTTCCCTCATAAGAAAACGCCAACAGCGATCTTGCCTTGTTAGAGAGATTGCCCCGAACTGATCGTTCTCACTGGTGGACGATTAAGCCTGATCTGGCCTGGTCACTTCCTCACAGCTCACACATCTGCCTCCATGGTCTGTCTGAGGCCTTGTCCCGGGTGGACTGTCCACCATCACTCACCCTTTTGCTAACAACTGAGAGGTTTCAATACTCACAACAAAATCCTGGAACTGTTGCTAAATGTGAGGCTTTGCCTACACTGTTGTAAAAACACACCCCTCTGGGGGCCTCCCTGGTGGCGCAGCGGGTGAAAGCACAGCGCTAGGAAGCTAAAGCCACTTCAGCGTGAGTTTGATTCCTGGCCAAGGAGGTGACCCACAGGGCGCGGCAGACCTCCCCTGACCTGTTCGCTGCTCCCCTCAGCAGTGTGCTTCATCGATCTGCCTTCGTACTCCCTGTTCTGTCTCTGTGAATCCTCTCATCACCTCTGCACCTCTGGCCTGTACCCCAATTCTATATGCATAAATAAACAAATCTTTAAAAAAACAAAACAACAACACTCCTTTTCAAATGGAATAGTCCTAGTAAAGTGCCCCATCTGCAAAGCCCAGTGCAGAGCTTGGTGGGGGCAGCTGACGGCAGATTTCTCCAGGGCCCAGCTCTCCTGTGCCCCCAACCCCCAACCTCTGAGGGGCTTTCTAGGGCACAGGCTTGAAAACCAGGGGATTCCAGACTATTTTAAAGTATTCTTATTTTGTTGACAATTAAATTTTTTTTTTCCTTCAAGGTATAGGAAATAGAAGGGAGAAGAAAGTTCTTAATGGAGAGAGGCTGGGATTAAACAGCAAATATCGCATGTGCTGGTTTGCGCTCTGGGTAACTCGTCTCGTTTCCTCCTCTGGGTTGAGGCACAACTTCATGTGGCAGGTAACCCGCCGCCAGGCCTCCTCCCTCGGGCTCCACAAGGAGCCCACCCACTAATCCCGCGCAGACCCTTCCTCTCTGCACCCAGATTTTCATCACCCTAAACGCTCATCCCTTGGCCGAAGCCCCAACAATGTCTCTCTGGTGCAGAACCTCTTAAGCACACCTCCCTGCCTCACGCTCTCGGTCTCTCAACCTCTCTCCCTCCCTCCCAGCCCTCAGGCAGAACAGATCCCTTCATTATTCCACCTATCACACACTGCAAACCTGGTAAATATTTTCTTATTTGCTTAGTCAGTATTTTTCCTCCCTGAGGATGAGCCTGCCCAGGCGGGGCTGTCTTTCATGTTTATAGCCCCTGCACACAGCAGAGCCAGGTACAGGGTGACCATCTAATAAATGCGGTGGAATGAATGACTAAGCTCCTCACCACTCCCCCGGCAGCCCCAGGCTTCTGCTCCAAATGTAAAGGGCAAAGTAACTATAAACAAAATGAACCAAATGTTCCAGTTGTGCGCAGTTCCTAAACAAGCTATGTTCTAAGAGTTTGCTTGAAACTTAGTTTTCTGAAACGCAGTTTCAATCCTCTACATGGTAGTTAAGCCCCTGGCCGGCGGCCGCTGCAGCCTCCCTGGGCCTGCAGGATTCCTGACAAATGCTTTCGCTAGGGCCATTCCGCCACAGACCTAAATGCCATTCATAAAATTGTTTCTGTGGGCAAATCCAAGTTCCATTTTGGGAGAGCGGAAACCTACCCAGTGGTGCCCAGGCCCCGCAGCAGCGAAGGCTTCAATCTGGATGAAAGGGGAAGCTGTGGGCTGTGTGTGGGCCGGGTAGACACAGTACCGGCTGTGTCACCGCCGAGAGGTGGGGTCCCTGCCCGGCTGCCCTCCGCGAGGGGTTTTCCTGACACCCTTCCTCGGTGTGGATGAGTCTGGTCACCACAGCTTGAGAACTTGTCAGAAACGCAACTCCCGGGTCCCACCGGACCGACTGACTGAGAAGGCTCAAGGGTGGGCTTGTCCCAGAAGAAACGAGTCACACATCCCCCCAGAACAGGCCTTCCAGGGGCTGGTGGGCGTTTCTGAACGTTTCACGTTCGAGAAGGATTTCTGGACCCCGTGCCCTTAAAATCTCGCCCTTCCTCAAGCGAGCTACAGATGAGAACGAAGCAAGAAAAGGAGACGACATCTCCCAAGCCAACGGATTTCCATCCTGGCAGCTGGTGATCACCTGGGAGCTTTAAATAAACACGATGCCCAGGCCCCATCTGCAGAGATTCTGACTTAATCAGTTTGGGGTTTGGCGTGAGCACTGGGTTTTTTAACAGCTCCCCAGGTGACTCTGGTGAGAGGCCGAGACCCGAGTCAGAAGACCAGAGCCCGAGCCAACTGCACCATGTTGCTCTCCAGTGGCCAGTCTGCTAGGGAGCCGCAGTATGAGCACACGCACCGCACACAGACCAGAAAACGTGCGGAACGCAGTTCACTTGCTTATCATTTGCCATGCAAGGCAACCAAATCCTTGGGACATTTACTGATGCGTGGACGGAGCCTCTTCTGGCTCCAGGAAGTTCTGATATCACATCTGGCAGCCAGCGAGGTCAGCAGATGAGGAAGGCGGGGTCATGACATCATCTACGGCGGTGAGGGGGGACTCTGGGACAACAGGCACACGCCTGCCCCCTCACACCCCCCCGCCCTGGGCAGACTTCCTTGCAAACGTCTGGTCTGTAAGTCCTCATGGTTCAGGGGCGCTGCAAGAACCGGAGCCTGAACTTCACCAAGAAAAAAAGAAAACCACTAAGAAGGTTCTGGCAGCAGAATTGTACTGAACAGAAAACAGACTTAGCCCAGCAAGAATGCTTTTTTCCTTTTTAATTATTTATTTGCTTATTTTTAAGTGGCATTTATTGATGCGTATAAGAACTGGGGTACAGACCAGAGGTGCTGGGATTCACCAGCGACAGAGCTGGGGGGCAGAACAGGCCGATTGATAAAGTACACTTTTGAGGGGAGCACTGGGGCGACAGGAGAGGTCTGCTGAGCCATATGGGTCACTCCCTGGCTGGGGATGGAACTCGTGCTGCGGACAGCTTCGTATTGTTGTGGCTTAACCCAGGGTGCACCGCCCTCTTAACCCAGGGTGCGTAGCCAGGGAGGGCCTTTATTATTTATTTTTGACTGAGGTAATATTGGGGAACCCCCACTAGGTATCATAGTGCAGCCACCACCACCTCATCCAGATGCCATCATCCTTCCCTCTTTGTTCTTGCCCCCCCACCCTTGGCCCCTTGGTCTTTCGGTTCTGTAGCCAGCTATCAAGGGTTAGTTTCGCAGCTTGTCTTTATAATGTAGTTGCCTTATAGGCCACCTATTAGAGATACCCTCTAGTATTAATCTCTCGCCTTCTGACTTATTCTGCTTAGCATCATCCCTCCCAGCTCCACCCATATTTCTTCAAAAATGGCACGAGTTTGTCCTTTTTAACGGCTAAGTGGTATTCCACTGTATAGACACCACATCTGCTTGGACCACTCATCTCTTCTTAGGTTGTTTCCCTATCTTGGCATTGTAAACAGAGCTTCAGTAAACAGGAGGGCAGGTTTCCCTTCGCCCTAGTGTCTTTGTGTTCTTTGGGTAGATTCCTAGGAGTGAAATTGTTGGGTCTTATGGTAGATGCATAGTGGCAAAGTCTTGAGCATCTCTATCTTTTGACCTAATCATTCAAGGTAGAAATCTGTCCTACAGAAATCCTCCAGCAAGAATGTAGGCTACCCAGTACTGTGTGACTATTTAACAGCAAAAGAACTAGGAGCAACTACATGTCAAGCAGGAGGGGAATAGTAACTAAACAACAGCTTCATTTTTATGCAGAGAAATTCCATGGGACAGGTAAGAATGAAAGCACTAACGGTTCACCCAGAGTGGAGGTAGAGGAGCCCATCTGAGAGGCAGGTCCGGCTCCCGCTCCGCTGTGCACTGAGCTTCTCTGAGGGTCACAGATGCTCCCCGTTAAAAGACGAGAGCACTAATGGCCCCACAGGCCTGAGAACGAGACTTAGCAGACAGTGGTTTTCTAGAAATATTTATTAAAATAAATTCTGCTCCAGGAAGAAGGCTACACTTTAACTCATCAGCAGTTACCCCAATAAGGGGAGGGGGGTAAGAATTTCCTTTTTGACATTTTGAGTTAATTTTAAAAAATAATATAATCGTTTAATTTTTTATAAGGGTACAAACACTTTCTGTAGCCACGTTTTAAAAATATACCTAGTTTATATCAACCAACATGTATGTCTAAGAGTCTCATATTGACATGTCAGTTCTTAGCATTTTCATTGCAGACAATTGGAAATGAAGACAGATGAATGACGTATGAAGCTCTCATACAAAGTTATATGTTAAGAGGAAACGGGAATGAAAATAAAGTGCAACAGGGAGAGCGTGGGTTCGGGGATCAGGGCATCCCCTCGTTTATTTAACAACTTATTTAATGTCTCGGAACCTGAGATTTTACTACTCTTAACAATGAGGTCGTTAACAACCATTAACATCTGTGGAGTGTCTGCTACGGCAAACAGCAAACAGCAAACAGCCTGAGCCACATCATTTCACCAACCTCACATAAAGCCCGGAGAGGCAGGCAGTGATTGAAAAATTAAGAAACGGAGTCACAAAGGGGGCCGGAGCAGAGTAACGGGTGGGGCTGGGACCCGGTGAGCCTGGGACCCGGGGGCAGGGGGGGGCATGGCGGGGAGGGGGCCAGGAGGCTGCAGCCAGGCACTCAAGGAATCCTCCTCTGTGCACCTCTGACCGGCAAACGCGCTCCCTTCGGCATGCACCCCGTCTGTGTCGGTGCTGCCAGGAGCTCTGAGGGGCTCTAGCAGTGGCCACAGGGGCGGTGACCGCCCGACGAGCGAGCGCGGCGGTGCCCGGGCAGGTGATGGGACAGTGGTTCTCATTCATGTGGGCAGCCGCTTCTGGCCTAATTCTAAACACAGGTGGTGCGAGAGACGGCCAGCAGGAAGGGGAAGGGCCGCCGCTGACATGTGGGCCGGGAAGATTGATGGCTTCCCCGGCTCTGTCCCCAGTGCGTCGGGGCTGGGGGGCCGGGAGGGCCGGCACGCGGGAGCCGCGGTGCCCGGGACAGTAACACACACACGGTGCAGTGTCTCCCGCGCCGCAACCTGATTAATGAGACTGAAATGACACAGAAAACGGCCCGTGCTTCAGGGCGGGAACTCACAGGCTTTGCTTTCTTTAATGATTTCAACAAAAGCAGTTCCCATAAAGTGCTGGGCTGGAAGCGAAATACCCCGTGGTTAGAGCCAGGCGGGATGTAGCTGGTGGAATGCAGGGGGAAGAGGGGGAGCAGGGGGCGTTTGTAAGGATGTGTGTTCCTTAGGACGCCAGGGGTGCAAATTCCCAGGAATTCCTCTCCTGTGCAACCTGGTGGAAAAACTGGCAGAGTTTCGGGTAAGGTGGCTATGACCTACCTCGTGGAATATGTAGAGGCCACCGGAATACAACAGCACCAAGAATTTTGCCCTGTTAAAAGCACTCATGCTTTTTACGGTGGGAGATAGTGTTACCTGCTACTCTTTCAAGTTTTACTGCAGCTGCATAAAGTATATGAAAACAGCGTTTTTTCTGGTTTTGAGGAAAACATGGATTTTCACAGGACATGGTATTTGTACTTACACCAACTATCTCTTGGACATGTCCATTTATTTCCTATCAGCTACTCTTCCCACTTAAAACTATATTAGACACAAAGCCACTGCCTCAGCCTTCCAGTCACCGCTCCCCCTCAGTTCTGCCTGGTGACACACGCCCCCATTCAGTCTCCCAGTCTTAAGAGTTGCTCCTGATTTTGTTTTCCTTCACCAGATCCTGTGGGTTAAAATCCTGGCTTTTCCAGTTACGAAAAAAGGTGTGATGCTTGGCAAGAATTTGTGCCTCAATTCCCTCATCTGAAATTAAAAGTTTAATAACGCTATCTTGTAGGGTTACAACAAGGATTAAATCCATTTACACATTAAAAAGTGCTTAGAATTGTGGCACAGAAAGCATGTTCAATAAATATTAGTATATTGTTGATTTTAAATGTTCTAATCACACACAGAAAGACTAAACAGAAGAGGTGATGACTGTGTCAACTATTCTTGTGGTGGTAATCCTTGACAATATAGATGGATAAGAAATCATCATGTAATTCATCTTAAACATATGCAGTGTTTCACATCAATGATAGCTCCATCAAGCTAGAAAAAAAATACCAACGATTACTATTACTACCAACATTGACTTAATTACTAAACCATGACCAAATGCCCCAAGACAGACGAATGGATCCCCAAAGTTGTGGTGTATTTACACAATGGAATATTATTCAGCAATCAAAAATGCAAACACATGCCACCTGTGGTGATATGGATGGAGTTAGAAGGAGTACGCTGGCTCAAATAAGTCAGAAGGATAAAGTAAGTATCAGATGGCTTCACTTATAAGGAAATTAGAAAAAGCAAAGTCAAGAAAAAGACAAAACAAGTAAACTGACAACAGAGCTGATGCATACAGCACGGAAGAGGTGGAAGATATCTAAACAGGGAAGGGCAGAATGCAAGGGAGTATGGTGGTGGTTCCTGAGAACTATGGGGGCTACACGAGGGGAGAAATCAAATACTGTGCAAAAATGAGCATGATCTAAGAAAGTAAAAGTAAATTAATTTTTAAAAAATTACTAAAAAACAAATACTAAATCATCTGGGATATTATTCAACACAGTCTCACGTCTTCATCTCCATCAACATACTCTAAGGTCCAGTCAGCTAACATGTACTGTTTTAATGCCTTCTATCTTACTTTTTGCAGCCTCCATTTTACCACCTGAACATAAAATTACAAATCTTCTTGCTTCTTCCTTTCCTACACGATCAATTACGAATGCCTTAATTTAATATATAAACTTTATAATTACACACATTCAGATTACTTAGAATAGGGGCAAGCATCCCCATGCATGAACTAGAATTAAGCAGGAGAGAAGTCCTAGCAGAAATTTGAGGTTAATATTTTAAATTTAAAAACATGCTATTTTTCATGAATCACGATAGCACTAGATTCAACATCATTAACACAGTTAAGACCACAAGAGCAATCTTTAAGATCAATATTTTAAAGCCCCAAACACAAAAATACATATTTGCAAAACAACTGACACGCTTCCATATTGCATCGGTAGCATCTCCTTGCTTGGTGTGACAGGCTGAATAGCAAAATTCATGTCCTCCTGGAAACTCAGAATGTGACTCTATCTGGAAACAGGACTTTAAAGATGTAATGTCCCTGGGGTCATTAATGAGGTCCTGTGGGATTTAGAGTGGCGCTGGAGTGGGGTACAATGGACTATGGTGATGAACTGTGGATATTTGGGGGGCTGGTATCATAGTAACACCTAAAGGGGGAGAGCCAATACTTCCGAAACAAACAAGTATGTAAACCAGTGTTACCGCAATTAAAAAAAAAAAGGAGAAGGCTTTGTGACAGTGGAAGCAGAGATTTGAGTGCACAATCAGAAGCTAGAACTAGTCAAGGAAGTTGCTTATTTCTTTTGGAGAGCCCGGCCCTCTGGCAACTTGATTTTAGGCTCCTAGGCACTGGAATTGTGAGAGCATAAATTTCCATGGTTGTAAGCCATCTTACACTGTATGGCAGCCTTCGGGAGATAAATAACACACTTGGCTAGCGCAGGGAGTTGATACAATGGCCCTGGAAGCATCTGTAAGCTGCCAGGTCACCAAGTTTCTCCTCCAGAGTTGCACTGGCCTGTGCTGGGGCAAGGTGGAGCGGGTTACTAGCTTTCTGCATTGGTTATGAGTGGCAAACCACAAGCATGCATAGGTAGTGGTGCTGAGATGCAGGAAGCGGTTATTAGGTAGACCTGTCAAATCAACAGCCAAGATGAGCTAAGAAGTGTTTCATAGATGAAACTGCTGCTACTTTGTTTTACTTTGTACATCAAAGTACTAGGTTTAGGTTTGCAATGACTCCAGAAAATTATCATGCTTTGTTCCACAGACACCTTCCACGGAAATGGCAGTTCTGAAATTTTCACTATGCGATAATCCCTCAGAAAAATGTAAAAGTAAATTTAGCAAATACTATTTGCTTTGGTTAAAAAAAATCGTGTGTCATTTTCCCAATGAAATAAGGCATGCCCTACTGAATTGCTATGATCTACTGTCCTCTGAAGGCATTTTTTTTTATCCCTTTGAAACTTTAAGAACATTTTTTGGACATAATAATTCCAGTCCTAAAGGCTTTGAAACACAGGTTCTCTTCAATAACAAATAGTAAACTATGTCTTTTATTTTTAAAAACCAAGTAAAAACGCCTACATTTTTTTCCTTAAAATCGTTAGCAATAATTTTTATAATGCTTTGATGTAAAAATTAAACATGGGAGTGGGGCGAGAAAGAGTCATATTGAGCCCAGGATCAGCCAATCACTCATTCATATCCCTGCTGTGCTTGAGAGATTCTTTGGGAGCTCAGGCTTTCAGTCCACAAGCTGGGAACAAACTCCCCAACACCCCTTTGACACCCGTGAGACTTCCTGCCTGTTACATCTTGGGGTCTCTTAGCCAAGTTATGAGAAGACTGGCAGCCTGTATTAGCAGAGGGTGCTGTCAGAGAAGGTCCAGACCTTGGACATTTCAAAGCTTTGGATTCCTCACACTTACTAAGAAACCTCAGAATATTGCACAATTGAATGCTGATCAACAGTTCATTTCCTAAAACTCTACCACCACGTACCATTTCTCTTCACACTTAGTGCAAAGTCATGGTTCTGGTCTGTATTCACTTGTGTGCACATGCACACACACACACACAAACAGCTCCATATTCCTTAAGCAGGTGAACCATTGTGCCTAATACATTTTAAAAAATCAAAATTACCTCTTTCATTATGATAGCCTTCCTTTCCTGGTTGTTTTCATGCATCCACCTAATTCATTCTGTTAAGTTGCCTCATCAAATAGTGTTGACTCAGCAAAAGAAACACTTATTTAAGTGAATGCAACTGTTTCTGATGACAGATTTTTCATTTGGAATCTGTGCATTCAATCCTAGACAGACTGTAGATGTATAAGCAAAGTAATTATTCTTTTTTATTTTACCTTGATTTCCCCCAATTCTAAAACCCTACTTTTTAAAAGCCTACTTTTATTTACCTGTGAATACTAATCACGTCCCTTTTGCTGTGAATTCAAGTTTTTGATACTTGATTTTTTTTCTACACATTTTCCACATTTTCATTTCTACTTTTAATATTTGTATAGGGGTATTCTATTTTTGTAGATATACTTCGAGTGAAAATGAGAACTTTTTTCTACATACTTTACACATTTTTATTTCCACTTTTATTATTTATGTTTTTGTAAACATGCTTGAGTGGAAAATGATAATTTTCAACACCTTCACCACAAAATCTGCACTCACACTCAAAAATCTAAATGACTGCAAATGCAATTTATTTTGGTGGTTTTCGGATTCCTCTCTCCAAGTGGAAATTTTCTATGTTGTGCATAGTTCTGTGATTAACTCTTAGTGGGTGGAATAATTAGCATCAACAATAGAACAAGACTAACACCACGGTTTGAAAGTGTTTCTTGAAACACTACTTTTCATCAACTTGGATGACAGGTGTCTGTAGACCAAACAATTCTAATGCTAAAATACTTGCTACCACAATGTTGCAAGTGAAACTACTTGTGGAAATGAGTGAACTCTTGGACATTTATGTGAAAAGTAACACTGACTTTTGTTTTGATTTCTATACCAAACAATCACAGTGGCAGAGAAAGTAACTGCAAATGCCTGTGTCTAAACCATCAAACGGTGAGGAAGGAGAAACACAACCAAGTGGAACAGAGCTGATCTGCTTAAACAGACAAAGCCCCAACCCCGTAAACCTCATCAGTTGCACTAAAGTGACTGTTTATTTTCTATCATTATGAGAATCACAAAACAAAATATTGTTGCAAAAAAAATGCTGCAATGATCTATCAAATGATTTAGTAGAAAAGTAAATTGCACGTTTTGACGTTCCAGTGCTTGTCTCTCTTTCTCTGGCCCCTTCCCTGACTGCTGAGTTAATAAGGCCCACAGCCATTCTTTCAGCCTTTTCCCAGCACTCCAACTCGTGAATTGCACACACTTGTCTTAGTTCCATGAGGAAATTAAACTCTTTCGAAACTCCAACCTTTGCATATTCAGTTCTCTCTGCCTTTCTCCACCTGACAAATTTCAATTGATCTTTTAAGACGCAGTTCAGATGTCACATTTGTAAAGTCACCTCAACTTCCCAAGGCTCAGCGAGTGGCTGGCTCCCTGTAAGCACCTCTAATGCTCTGCTCTCCCTCTGTGATAGCACGTGGCTGCACTGTAATTCAGTTTTCCTACAAGACCACCACCCTCACCAGCCGGCGAAATTCTCAAGAGCAAAAGACTGTGTTTTCATTTCAAACATCAGCTGGTGGAAGTCGCATTCAGTGGAAGTCCACAAATGAAGAAGAAATGAATATTAACTATAGGAAGCTATAGGATGCAGGAGCTGGAAGTTGGGTCTGAAGTTCTGCAGCCCCTGGGGAAAGAAAGACGAAGGAAGGGTGTTTACCGAGCCTCGCAGGGCACTTTTGAGACTTCCCTTCCCAGGTCACCTGTGCAAATGCGGTCGTGTTTTCGTGAACAGTCCCTACAACGACGTGAACATGTCTCCTTTCTAAACATGGGGCAATTTCAGTTGACTCTACAATAAAATACGCTTAGAATAAAATATGCTGCGAAGTGATTTCCCTGGGCCTCTTGTAAGTGCGCGACTCTACGCAGAAGGCAGGCAACCTACCTGAAGGTCCAGAGTGAACTTCTGTGACCTTGAACCCGCTGCTGTTAAAGAGTTTGCGCAGACCAGCACAGGTGCAGCGTGCTTTTGGCCCGCCCTGCTCTGACGCTGAGGGTCTCACCTACAGCACGGTGCGGTTTCCTCCTTTTGGAAGACGGGCCCCGTGTGGCCCTCACTGGGGACCCAGACGCTCGCCCTGCCCAGGGGCAGGTTTGGGGAGGACTGAGTCCAGCTGAGGGGTGGCATTTATGGGGAGAGTGAAGAAAGGCATTTATATGTTTTTTAATCTGAATCCTTAATAAGGATAAATGAACACTCTCAAAGCCATTGCCAGTTGCTGTGTGCTGACTTCAATGTGAGAAATAGACCCTTAAAACAGAAGCTTGTGGGGTCGGGTCCTCTGTTCGCCCATGCACTGTGGCCCGAGGCTGGAGTCCCCGCTGTGACGGCTCTTGGCCCCTGGCAGCCAGGCCGAGAGATGCGGGGTCCGGCCAGTATCCCCACAAAGGGCGCACCCCGAAACAGCAGCCGCCTGACGCACCTGGCAAGTGGAGGAGAAATGTTAAGCTTTATACCACGACCCTTGGCTGGGAAATCATCAAGCTGCAATACTAGTTCCCTGATTTGAAATCAGAACAGGACCCATGCCATTTTTTAATGAAGATTAAGGAAAACATCTCCCCAGTGAGCTGTCACATTGCACCGGCTTCAGCTTACAGGGCCTGTGCTGCCTTCTACAGGGGCCCCGTCTCTAATTACTCAACAAAAGGGGGAGTTTCAGCCCCAATTTCCTTTTTATTTTCCTAGAGAAAAAGAGACCGTGGGGACCAATCCCAGGCGGTGAAGGTTCAGGGTTGACTCAGGCAAACGGTAAATGAATCTTGGAGCCTTAGGTCCAGCTGACGGGCTTTTGATGTTGAAGTGGGGGGCCGCAGGGGCGCAGGCAGGCAACAACCCAGCCCCCAGCCCCTGACATGTGGAAATATAAGAGACAGAGAGGGGAATGCTAAAAGGTGACTGGTGGTAAAACCGCACAGCTGCCAGGGATGTTACTGGAAGCAACGAGCTGACTTTGGCGACCTCAGGTAGAAACACTAAGTCACAGGACAACCCAGTGAGCCCCTGGCCGCAGGCCACCAAGGAGCCGGCACCAGCCCCGCTCAACGGAGGCTCGCAAGCTGGTGCCACCTCCCGAGCCACAGATCCGCCTGTCAGTGCTCACTCTACCAGAGGGCAGAGGTCCCGAGGGGTCCCCTCCTCTGGCTTGCACAATGGTGGAGGGAGCTGAGTCAAGCCCCTGAATGACGAGATCTCGGGGGTGTGGAGAGGACCAGTCTGGAGGCCTAGGGGGCAGGAGCTGGGTACACCACCAGCTCCTGTTTTCCGAGAAGGCCCCGTAGTGCACGGGCCGGAACCAGCCAGAGCTCCCCTGCTTTCCAGGCCAGCGTGGGAGCCGTTGAGGTGGCCCTGCGTTTGGGGTGTAGCGAGGGGGACCGGACGGTTCCTGCCCACAGGAAGAGTAATGTTCGCGGTGAGGGTCTGGCCACTCTGCCAAGGCAAGTCTCCGTGGTCAGTATTTGCTACTCTTCCCCCAAGGAAAAGACAACATGACAATCACCTACAGTCCGACCTACTGCAGACACTATCAGTTCGCTCATCCCCCGAAGACCCAAGTCAAAGCTTGCTTTGTCACAGTTCAGAGTTAGAGGGCGCGGGGTGCCCTAATCCCCGATGGAACAGGCCCCCCAATCCCCGGGGAGACTCAGGGACACGGTGTTGCTCGCTGTTGCTTCCTATCCACATCTTTAAATAATAGCATAAATAAATAAAATCAAATCCAGCCACAACTGGCTCCAGTTGGTGTGAATCATGAGAGGAGGCTGTCAGATTCCTGGAAAGCTGCCAGTGTGGTCACTGGCTGGGCAGCTACTAGGCCCACTAGAAGGAGGATAAAGAATGCGATTTTAAATGAGGTCAACTTTAAGGAGACTTTCAATTTGGCCTTTGGGTGTGAGGCGAAACAATCTCTGAATTACAGTCCTTCTTGTGTGAAGTGCTCTCTTTGAGAAAGGGGGTAGACGGATGACAGGGGGCTTCCTCCATTTTGGAAACCGAGCTTTGCTCAATTAAAGTCTGGTCCTTTTTTGAAGTCTGTGATGGAAGCATCCTAGCTTTGACAAGTTGGCAGTAACCCTTGTGATCTATTTTACTGGGATATATATTGTCACTGCAAAAAATAAAACATTCTACAAAACTGGAGAGCAGAGCCTGCCTGTGATCATTAGATACTGGACCAAGTGCATCGAGCCTTTGATACCCCCAACATATTATTTTTTGGATGGTGTCCAGCAAGCCAATGCAGAATCGCTTTTCCTCTACTGGCTCCAGATGGCAAATGGAAGACATCAAATCCAACAGTGCAGGGCTAACCTTAATGGATGTGAAAGGCTGGCTTCGCCACTAGCTTTTGAGGCGTCTACAATACAAAAAAGGGCCTTTGAACAAAGAGACAAATAACTGGCTTCTTTCTTCCCTTCTCCCCCCTTCAAAACCAACCATGGATGTGGTAATCTGGTTCAAATCCATCTTCTGGTTGAAAAGGACAGTTAAATATCTGCTTAGTTCTAATCCTTGACACGCTCGTGACATTTTCTGTGAAGTTCAGATGGGTGTTGCTATTTCACATTCTGGGTAGACATTTTTTTCACCCTTCAAACCAACACTATAAATTTCTATTTCCGTCAAAACTTTAAAAATGTATACATATATATGTTCATAAATATTTAAGCAGCAGTGTATTATAATGAGATTCGCACGCCACCCTGCTCTCAAGTCTGAGCGTCAGAACTGGCTGGGCTGGGCCTGGCATGCATGTGTGTTGAGGTTTTGCTTACTGAAGTACCAGAAATGCTCGTTATAGAACAACTGTGCATGCAGCCCTCGGGTGTAGACAGAAAGCCCAGCTCGGAGTCAGTAAGTGGTAGAGGAGGGAAGGATGAGGCGGGCTCAATCGCTCAGAGAAGGCGGTGAATTTACCTTCCGTGAAAGAAACCAACAGAACAAAGACAGAAAGGCCGACTGAGTGGAGGAATCTTAATCTATTTGTACGTACTTGTGAAATTGTACACAAAGTTTTGAGAGTTTATTCATGTATTTTTGTCTATGTAGAAGGTTCACATGTCAATTTAAGGAAAAAGTAAATTCTGCCTCTCCCCGCCCACCCCCCCCAAAAGTGTAAGAACTCTAAGAATACTTTAAGAGAAACAAGATGGGGTCTATTAACTTATCACTAGAGAAAATATGCCAGAAACTTAGGAAAAGAAGCTCTGCTGGGATAACTGTCGTGTGTTTGAATGAACTGGGCCAGGGAAAGGGGCCTGACGCAGGCCCGGCAGGGACGTCCCGGAAGGAGGTGGGGTTTGTGTGATCACAGCAACAACACGGCCCAGAGGACTCTGACTGTTCGGGTCCGCAGCCACGGAGCTGTCTAATGCAACAGTTGGGTTTCCCAGGTGAATATGCCTGTGGTCATCAGTGATGAAAAAAGCTGGTATTTCTGATCCTTCCACCTTCATCCACAGCCTGCAATGTGCTCAGACGCACACACGTGTACGCATGTGCTGGTCATGGTGGTCGAGCGTATGGAAGGTTTTCCTGGTGAGCGTCTAGGGTGTCACCTTCTCCATTTTCCTTCCACCTATCGGGTTACTATTACTGCGGTTAGTTCTCTCATTCCAGGCTTCTGATGTTACTGTTCACAGGCTCAGAGGTGAGTGTCTTCTCTTTCTAAGTCCACGGCTTACCTGGTCACCCCAATCTCGTAACTAAGCAGGCTTCACCGAAGGCTCGCAAATACCTAGACCTAGACCTCTCTCGAGCGTGGTCTTTTATGTCTCACTGTTTCCTGGCATCACCACTTAAGACGGTCCCCTGGCATCTAGAGTCCACGTGTCTGAAGCCCACCTCCAGCTCTTCTCCCTAAATCTGCTTTCCACTTTAGCAGAGAATGCAAGAGATGGCAGATGGACAATGAATGCCTAGAATCTTCCATGTTCTTCCCAAAAGGACCCAAAGTAATGCAGCGAGTGAAGCGTGGGGTTGAATGGCCAATGTAAAAGCTGCTGTTCAGGGGTCAGAGAAGGAAAAAATCCATGTGACCCCGGCCCACTCAGCAAGTAAACGCTGCTCAGTGTTGCTAATTTTGGAGCCTCACAGCATACGGGTTAATGTACTGACTGGCAGCAATTCATTTAGTGAATTACTGACCTCTCTAAGAATTTCTTGGAATGAGAATCTTTCTGAATAAAATTCTCACTTATCCCTTGTAGAAATGCCCCACGACATTAATTATTTTAATTTCTCCTATTCCCCCCCTTTGCACCTCTGCTGTTTTTTGAAGTACTAGAGCAGGCCATAAATCCAGCCAGGCCTGGACAGTGGTCCCTGGTCATCCATCAGCCTGAGCACTCACCACCTTCCCTCTGCCTGCAGGGCTCTGCTGAGGCTGACCTTGCCGCTATGGGCTGTGTAGTTGTGTGTATAAACAGAACTTCCTACATGCACCGAGGGACTCGTGTGTTAAAAGCCCCTATTTTACACAGGGTAACCCTAGTGGCAGTAGCCAAGCAGAGACATGAAGATAAATTTACAAGACAGCTTTACCCCTTTCTCATAATTCAGCAAGCCAAGCAAGACCCTAGGAGTAGCAACAGCAAAGGATGATTTATAATTCCTACTCTGTGTGCCACTGTTGCAAGACCTGTCAGTGGCTTTCATGGGACAAATTTAACAGTTGCAAAGCAGTTATTGGCATAAGAACACAGGGAATTTCAGAATTTAATACCAGTGTATGACAGTTAGTGTACGGAGCTTGGGATCAGGCTACCTGGGTTTACACCTTGACTCTAACACTTGCTAACTATGTGACCTTGGAGGAGTAATATGACCTCTATAAAATGGGGCTGATAGTAACACTGACCTCACTGGGCTGTGGGGATTGAATAAGTCAATAAGCAGTAACTCAATGAATACTATTGTTTACTTAGGATCATCATACTATAAAGACGGTTAAAAAAATTGAAAATTGAATCTGTGAGTAAAACTTTCAGGTGGCTGAGACACAGTGAAACGTGTGTTGCATTCAATATTAGGTGGGATCCAATGAGCATTTTGGAAACTACGAAATCTTCTTTAAAACGGGGCATTCTTACTAATGAAATTATAGTCCGCTTGAAAATGTTTTGCACTGTGAGATTTCTTCTTTTATGACTTTAAATCTCTTGTTGAAAAATCTACAATTACCCCTGCAACACGGGGAGCTGTCCACAGAGGAGTTGCCTGGGACTGTAATGAGTCCACGTCGGAACACCAAGCCACAAATGCTAAGGAAAAAGTGACCTCCCGCTGGCCAGGAACTCTAGAGGGCAAGTCTGGGAAGCAGAAGTCCCGAGAGTCTCCATGGCTGAAACAGAAATCAGGGAAGCTCAACCCTGCTTTTCAGGAGCCAAAAGCAGTCAGAAAGAGAGCTCCTTAGCCCACCAGACACAGGTTCAATGGAAGAAAGAGAGCTGTAGAGGCCCTCCCTGGTGGTGCAATGGCTTAAAGCACAGCACTATGAAGCTCTCTGCAGCCACTGCAGCATGAGTTCAATTCCCGGAAAGGGAGTGACCTACAGGGCGCAGCAGACCTCACCTGTCCCCCCACTGTTCCCTTCAGCAGTGGATTTCAGTGGATCTGCCTGTTCTGCCTGCTCCCTACTTTGTCTCTGGTGAATCTGCTTAGTGCTCGCACCTCTGGTCTGCACCCGAGTTCTTGCATAAATAAATAAATAAATAAACCTTTAAAAAAAAGTGAAAGAGCTGTAGGCGAAGTTCGGTCTATGATGGCAAGACCAGCAGAAGTGAAGTGATGGAACAGCACAAACACCTAGTCATGACCTCGATTTGCTCAGCAAGCAGAGAAGTTAAGAAAAGTCATCATAAGCCTCAGACTGGGAATGAGGCTAGGAGCGTCAGATAGAGAAAACTGTAGGGACCAGTTCAGCTGAGTCAAGCTGGAGGCAGCGTATCATCCCTGGCCCAGTTATCTCTCTGCATTGAGCAACTCACCACAAGGTGCAGCCTCCATGCCCACGAGAGTCAGAGTCTCCTGGGGAAAGGCAGCAAGAAGCCTGGGCCTCGGGTTGCAGTTGATACAAGAGAGATTCTGGAGTCTTGGGGTGGTGTTAGTGGGATCAGCTCAATAGCAAAACAGACTAAGTGTGCTTTGTGAGGACGCCAGAGGCCAGGCACATTGAACAATGGCCGGGTAAGAACATAGCATCACTATATGCCCAGAGACCAGCAGATGATGGAGAAGCGAACTGTATTTGGAAGAAGAAAACTGATTGTTAATATTGCAAGGACTCCTCAGCTTGAGATAAAAGAGAACATACATTGCCTTTTGCTGATAAAATACCTACATCTGTAAATAGTCCCAGGGCGGCTCTGCAGCTTAAAGTAGAAAAATATTGTGACTTGAGTTATAAAGTACATACGCATCAACGTAAATAACCCCAGACTACTCTCTTATAGGCTGTGCCTTAAAAACAATCCACTCAAGAGCCCTCCCTGGTAGCTCAGGGGGTTAGAGCACAGCACTAAGAAGCTAAAGCCACTTCCGCATGAGTTCGATCCCCAGCCCCGGAGGTGACCACATGGCGCAGCAGACCTCTCCTGGCCCACCTGCTGCTCCCCTCAGCATTGTGCTTCATGAGTCGACCTGTTCTGCTCCCCACTCTGTCTCTGGTGAATCCTCTCACCACCCCTGCACCTCTGGCCTGTACCCCAGTTCTGTATGCATACATAAATACATCTAAAAAAATTATCCACTCCAAGCTAAAACTTAAACAAACAAATAAAAAATAATCCACCCATTACCATATGTGGTCCCGAGCCAACAAACTCAGATATTTATTGAAACAATACCACCAAAGAAATGCAATGTTATTTCTAATATGCTAAGTTAGTTCACAAGAATAACCAACTGTAAAGGCCATTTTATACCTATGGGCTCACAGAACCAGTGGAGTTTCTTAGGGTCTTTAGCGAAATCCACACCACACTCTCGTTTACTGTCTGAGACAAGCAGAGCCAGATGAAGTAGCTGGATCAAACTGGCACCCTTACAACTAGCCAAACTCCCTGGGGCTACAGTCACTCCTGGTTTTCCAAGGGGATGAGCTCATGCTGCAAGCTGGAGAGACAACACGTGGCAGAGAGACACGATGGGAAAAGTCACTGGCAGCACTACCCCAATAAGCGGTCACTAGAGCACAGAAATCTTCAACAGCAAACACTCTGCAGTAAGAGGTTAAGGGCAAGAGCCGTTTTACCGGCTCAATCCCACAATTAATCAATGAGCTCTGGGACACAGGGCACTCGTACCTGCCTTGAAGCCTGGCTAGGAAGTGTCTGTTCTGCGGTATTTTTGCAAACTTCATAGCCTGGGTCAGCTCGAGAGAAAACACCACATGAATGATGCAGCGAGAAAGGCCAGCACTCTTCAAGGGCGCCCAGGTTACGCAAGACTGAGCCGCACCCTGAAGCAGACAGGAGAACTAAATACAATGTGGGTGTTGGATTTGATCCTGGACCGAAAAGAGACTAGTAAAAAGTTGGGGAACGTGAATTAGGTCTGTAGCTAAAATAAATGCATAGTGCCAAGTTAATTTTTCATAGTATAGGAATACTGTGTGCTAATTTCACAGCTCTAAAGTTATTTTCAAATAAAAAAGCTAAAAAAGCAACTTTTAAAAAGCCTGTGAGAGGCCCTCCCTGGTGGCGCAGCAGGTTAAAGCACAGCACTAAGAAGCTATAGCCACTTCCGCATGAGTTCGATTCCCGCCTGCCCCGGAGGAGACCACATGGCGAGGCAGACCTCTCCTGACCCGCCCGCTGCTCCCCTCAGCAGTGTACTTCGTCGATCTGCCTGTTCTGCTCCCCACTCTGTCTTTGGTGAAGCCTCTCACCCTCTACATCTCTGGCCTGTACCCCAGTTCTATATGAATAAATAAATCTTTTTTAAAAAAAAAAAGCCTGTGAGAACTAAATACAAGATGAAAAATTTAATGCATTATTTATTTCCCTGCAGGCACAATTCCTCCTCCCAGCGGTCACACTCAGTGGCCATCAACTATAGCAACAGTAAGTTAGCACTGGCCGACGCCAACTTGGAGACAGCTAATAATGAAGTGTGCGATGCAACTGCAAGAAACCACGGCTTTTTATATTGCAGTGGAATGATCACAGATATTCTTGCAAAAGTCTTCTAGCCATCAATATTTCACTCTTTGCACAATACTATTATAAGGTCAAAAAGAACAGATTCAGTGTGTCTGGCCAATGATGACAGGCTTAAATTCACTGAATGCCACCGGCTTTTAAACATAACAAGTCAGATCTTCATTCCTGATGCAGTGACTACTCTCGTCTTGTCAGAGTTCGGTGGTTTTCTGTCAGGCCACATCTGGCAAAATAAACTGCTTTTATGTAAACTGTAGCCATCTCAGAAAGAGTACAACTCCATACACTGGGGTTCCTGTTTTCCCCCTATTTTTAACTTAGAACCCAGTTCACATCTCGCCTTGGCCTTCTTTTAAGATAATTAAACTTTCCCCAAATGCCAAGCTTCTTACTCAAGATTTTGTTTTTTTAAAGAAAATGTTAAAACACCCTAGGAATCGCCACTCTCTTGCCGCCAGTTTCCAAGAAGCTTCGCCAGGACGCCTTCATTTCTGCTCTCACCTTAGGGAGTAACTGCAGGGTCAAACCTAATAGCCAGCATTTCTCAGTTATTTCTTGGCATTTGATAGAATCACTGATATGATGGCTGTTCATTGTTTCTGTTAGGCTATACCACTGCAAAATAATTTTTGTTTTCAAAAAGGTTATGAGATATCATAAAAATGTCTAATGCATCTGGTTTACGAATCCAATTCTTTCCCTCACATATTTCTGCATCTGTTCACAAAAATCTCTTTGACTTCAAAGGGAGCATTTCAAGAGAAACAGAAGATACATACAGGAAAAGTGGCTATAAATTTTTAGTAGTTCTTTTCTTAGGCCATTTTAATAACAGCACTGTGGGAAAGTATCTCTCGGAGACCTAAAATATCACAGATGATATTAACAACTATGCATTTATATGGAGATTTATGCCTTAAGAACTTTATTCTGGATCTAAAAGTGATATATCTTCAATTGAGAACATGTAAAAGAAAAGCTTAAAGAAGAAAATTCTTCACTTTAAATTCACTATTTAGGAAGACCAATGCACAAGAAAGAACATTAAGAAAGTCTGTTTCCTTCCATTCTTTTTTTCTGTGCAAACATTTCTGTAAATATTTATTTACAAATATAGTATTATAATTACATGATGAATATAATTTTATCTATTTTCAACTGGTCTTTGAAAACACTAGTATGAGTCTTTCATGCACACATTTTTAAATGACTTAAAATTAGATATAGATTTATAGTTTTAACAGAATGTTTTAACTTACATTTAATTTTTATTCTACTCAAGGTTATATTACAGGTTTGGAAACATTAAAGTGTTCTGGGACTCTATATCTTGAAGCACTAAATTAACAACTGATTAAGATAACCATATTCACACATATCCCTGAAACAACAGCAAAGGCTTAAGAAAGCTTTTTCTTTAATATGTATAATGACCTTTACATTCCCTGGTTAATTATCAGTGGGCTCTAGATTACCAGTTCTTCTTGTTGATTCTCTACTTCGCATGACATTCTCAACTTTTAAGTTTGAAATGAGAGAAGTTTGGGTGTTAAGACTGTACCATACAGTAATCAATTTTGGTTCTGTAAAACCATACTCTTAAATTTCTCTTTAAGAAGTATTTAATGGATTTATCTAATTTTGAATCAATTTGCACCTGTACAGTTGACTGAAATTTAAAATAACAAAATGCTATTTTTTTTGACAAAGAGATTTCTGGTATAATATAGCCTTTATTATTACAAGAATTTTGTGAGGGTTATATCAAGGAACTTATTAAATACAGATAGTGAAGTAATTTAAATTTTCTAATCACTCTATAAGGGACGATTAGAAAAGTAAGTTGAACTGAAATCCTGGTTCTCATAATTAAGCTCACTGGCTTCACATTAATGTGTCAATCAGTTCAACCTTCTCTCCACCCATTTTACTAAAGAAAAGAAATCAAGAGATTTGGCAGGTCACACAGCCAGCAAGTGGCAAATTCCCTGACTTTTGGTTTCACTTCCAGCTTAGTGCTCTTCCCCATGTACCAGTTACGATAAGAAAGTCTCCCACTTATGCATAATGACGAGTATGCAACAATGCCAGATTACCTAATAACCACAGAATCCTGACTTTTCTCTCTAGTTCCCAGACGATAACTTCCAAGAGATGTATGGCTAAGTGCCTGCCACCGCAGTCTGAAGACGTTCTGTAAATGTCTGGGTGAGTGAAATGATATACATGCATTTTTTCTTTTGCCATGTATTTACAATTCCTGTACGGAAGAGCAGAAAGCCATGCCAAGCGCTCAGCGAAAAAGCTGTGGCCAGCAGTGCTGAGGTGCAGGACAAGACGAGGCACTTCAGCTTTTCCCGGAATACAGGATTTGGGACAAAAAGGAACCAGAGTGGAATTCACCCAAGGACTGCAGTCAGACTTCAAACTGCCCAACAGCTAAACGAGACGCCTTCTCTAATTTCTCCGCAGGCTCCCCGCCTGCTTTTAGGGGAAGGAGCACAAAACAGTAATGGGGCCGCGAGAAAGACAGCAGTGATGCAATGACAGCCCCTTCGGGTCTCCAATAACGTCACCCAGGGCTCGGCTTCCCCGGTTGCCTGGAAACGTTTCGGGCAGCGCCCACAGCCCTTCGGGAAGGATCCCGGTGGGCGGGAGGCGGCGCGCCCCGCCCGCCGGGGCGCGTTGCGTCATCGCGCATCCTCGCCTAGTCGCCACGCTACTGGTAGGAGGGCAGTCTTAGGCGAGTCCACAGTAGGAGAGGAGTCGCCAGCAGCACCTCAGTGGAAACAGGAAGAGAGGCGCAAATGGCGGGCGGAAAGACGAGAAGGAGCAAGCCTTATGGGAAGCCAGCGGGAGAGGGGCCAGCTTCGGTTACCTGGGGAGCGGGAGCCGCTTCGGGTCCTCGGTGAAGTGCCCGGATGAAGGGCCAGCACCCACGCGCCTTCCGTATTGCGTGCAGCGCCATGTTGGAAGGGCGGAGCCGTCTTGGTTGAGTGACGTCTGCCAACAGCCAGTCCTGCTTCCGCCCCAGTGTTGCTTGCCGCGCATGCGCATGCGCATGCGCATGCCCGGGGACAGGCTAGGGAGCTACCGCCGGGGGGTTGAGGGGGCCCCGGTGTTTTGCAGAGCAGGTGGGGACTGAAATGCCGTTAGCTTTGGGTTTAGTATTGTTCTTGGAAACCTGGTCTCCGCGCAGGCTTCTTGCGGGGCGAGAGTCTCCTTAGGGAGCGTTCGTCGCGGCGCTCTAAAGGAACTGCCCTTCGGCTCCTAGCCGCCCAGAGGGGGCGTTTCCCAGACCTCAGGGCAGGGAGGAGGGTTGAGGGGGTCAGTAGACGAGCCTCTGAAACGCGGGGAGCCTCATTCATTCATTCGGTCTGCAGACGCTTGTCTAACCCTACTTTGCTAGGTTCTGACGGTACAAAGAAAGAGACTTTGCGAAAAGTGTACTACGGCCCAGTGAAGTTGCAGATAAATAAAAGATGCTGAAGTTGCAGATAATTTAAAAATTTTCGGTTTTAGAAGTTACAGCAACAAACCCCAGGGTCGGGGTGGGGTGGTTTAGCATAAAACCGTTTCAGGGAAGGGTTTGGGGGGGGGGGAAGGGGGAAGGTGCTAAAAGAAATTGTTTCGTGTTTTGGTTAAATTACGAGTTCACATGACCCTCAGCTTCTGCTAGTAAAGCCTGAAAGCTCCCAGACAAGTAAGAGTCTGTCCTTTGGAAGAGATTAGTCAGAATTCCTTTATGCGTTTTGTGGTATTTGTCCATTGGATAAATTTTGAGAATTACCGCATTTCTGTAGTAAGTGGTAATATCTAAATGAAATTAAAGATTCTCATATTCTTAAGAGAACTGAAATCTAACAACAAAACTTGTGAGGACCACACGGTAAAATTTCACAACTGATGCAAAGAACTGATAAAATTGAAACCATATTGAAGAGAGAAACAGGGAGGGAACTGTAGGGATGAAGGCAAAAATTTTAAAAGGAACCCAAGCCTTATTTGCAACAAAACTGTCTCCTAACTTTGAGGTGCTGCAGTACTTCCTTGTGTGGTGCCCATGAGGCTGATGGTGGGGTCTGGAGTTCAGGAGAGAGGTCTGAAATACAAAACAAATGGTAATTGGAATCAAGATTTCTGAGACCATCAGAATTGGTGGAGTAATAGTGGCCAGATAATGGAATTTTAAAGACCAGAAGATATTAACCCCCCAAAATGAGACGTGACTGTGGCCCAGGAAAGACTGCCAGTGGAAGTGCTTGATCTTTACAGATTCCACCCTTTGTAAACCAGTATTTCATACTCATATTTAGGAAAGCATCGAAATGCAGGTTTCCTACAGTGTGCCAGTAAGCAGGTCTAGTGACTTGGGATTAGCAAGACTGGACTCTGACACACCCAGCCATCGCAGTTTACCATGAAACAATAAGGCGAGGGTTGTGCTGGAGACTCAAAGGGCCTGTGGTCAAGCAATCCTTTCTGTCTTAGCTACTAAGACTCATGTTACTGATAGAGTTTTCATGAGAGGCCCGACCTGTTCCCATAAAGATCTATCAGAATAGAAATGTGTTTGCTTTGTATCTGTTTTTAAAAGTAAGTTATTTTTAGACTCAGAAGACAGATACTGTCTTTCCTACCACAAGCAGTCACTCACCTGGCAAGGTTGCACCTTGGGTGAGGACTGCGTTTTCTTCTTTGTTTGTCTGTACCTTGTACAGAGTAGGCTTCTCTTTTTGAAACGAAATTCCATTTTGAGAGAACAGCAGAAAAGTCATTACACCTATTTAAAACAAGCTAGTTCATAAAAAAAAAAAAACCAAATTAGTTCTGGGCCCTCCCTGCTGGTACACTGATTGGGGTGCAGCACTGAAAGCCAGCTGCAGCCACTTCAGTGCTGGTGGGAGCTGTGGCCCTGGAGGTGACCACATGGCGCGGCAGACCTCTCCTGTTTCCCTACTGCTCCCCTCAGCAGTGTACTTCATCGATCTGTCAGTTCTGCTCCCCCCTGTGTCTCTGGTGAATCCTCTCACTGCCCCTGCCCCTCTGGCCTGTACCCCAGTTCTGTATGCATAAATAAATAAATCTTAAAAAAAAAAAAAAAGCTAGTTCTGCCTGCTTTTGTAATGTTTCAAATAACATTCTGAAATCTCCTGGTATTGGAGAGTCACCAAAAGCTATCCTTGGCACACATTTTCTGCTCTTCTAAGAAAAGCAGTATAGTCACCATCTTTTAATATGCATTTTTAGTAGCCTGAATCTTCAGGAAAAGAAACATTCACTGTGTCTTTTTAAGGAAAATTGCATCTTACATTTTTGAGATACTTCTATGCAAATGGTTAATATTTTAAAAGTTTGTATAAGGCAGGGTTAGTTTGGTTACATGGGGAGTTCATTTATAGGCTATTTTATTCTCCAACAGTGTTGTTTAAAAGAAGCACCGCTATATTCTGGGCAATATTTTACTGTTGCTGTCATTTGGTAAGCTGAAGAACTTAAGTAAAATGAGATATCGCTGTATTGAAAGCAGACTTTAGATATACTCGTGATTAAAAGCTTTTATAATCATATACTTATAGCATGTCCCTAATGTCCACAGATGTTCGTGCTTACAATTTTGAACACTTGTTTAAAATTTGATTTCTCATCAACACTTTTATTTTATAGTAAGTTCTGGTAATTTTGCTCTTTCCTTAAAATTCCTTGCAAATCCCATCTTGCTTGAAACAACAGATTAAAACCAGACTGGCAGTTGGGGAACACTTTCTATTGCAACCATGTGTGTCAGAAGAAAGGATTAGATTTCCTTGTTGAAGAACATCAAGGGAACCTCCCCTCCACAGACACACCTCTGCCGCTCAGTAATGGAGAGTTTCTATCTAGTTAGATTTAAATGGGATAAGGAAAGAGTTTAAATCCTCTCTTAGCTCGAGTAGTATAATCAGCCCTCAAGTCTCAAGGTATCCAATTTTGTTTCTCTAATTTAATTCTAAGTGTCAGGTTGGTATTAAATGCTGATCAAGGTAATGGAGAGTTACTCTGCACGTTGATTCACTTAAGGAAGAATTTCACAGAAGGCAAAAGGTAGCTGACATCTATGCTCGGAACACTTAAAGCACAACCCACTCACCCCTGATTTTTCATTTATAATTGAATATATTTTTCAAATAGGAAGAGAGTCCAATATGAGGCAAACCTTTCTCTTCACAATTCAGGGCAGAATCAAGTGTCCTGCCCATGCCAGCTAGTGTCTGGTGTTTATAAAGACGCTCAGTCAAGGGGACACCGAGCCTGCCATTCAGAGAGAACTTTCAAGAGTCATTAAAGAATGTGGGAAACCAGAATAATGATGTTAAGATTGTTCTTTTATACCTTTCACTTAGTTCTAGCTCTACCCCTCATAGCCGGTGACCTGATCTGAGGGTATCAAAGAAGGACATAACTTCAAAAACATCACACCATGGACATGAGCAGGAACAGAAAGAGCTAAAATCTCAGACAAGTGCTCTGCTTTCATCAGCAAACCTGACATAGCTGGGCTAGAGCGGGGCTCAGGGGAAGGTCTTGACTAAAGGCCTCTCCTTGGTTCAGCGTCAAAGTTGGGGCAACAGAATGTCTGGGTTGTAAAGGGTTAATGCTCTCCTTGTGCCAACTCAAACATTAAAAGATGCTGTATTTCCCTAGAAGATTGCGTAAGGGTGCAAATTACAGCATCTTTGTAGGAGAATATTAATCAGGGGGGCTTTCTGGCCTTGGAAACCAACTTAAGTTCTCTCAGGGAGGTGTCGCTGCGACTCGTCCTGAAGACGACGTCCAGCAACACCAAGAGGCAGGCTGAGTGCTGTGGGTAGCAAAATAGAGATGTTCTCGGAGTACCTTTTCCTAAAATTAAGGCCAACGCCACTGTTTTTTCAGACTCAACTTCTTACTTTAAGGACTCTCCTATTCCACAGCAATGAAGACATTTGCACTGGGGTTGGGAGCAGGTGGGTAGGATGGGCAGAATCAGAGCAGACAGAAGTGAATAATTTGCACGTACTGCTCTTCAGGGGGCCGAATCCACTCCTTGCAGAGTCCTTGATGTGCAGTATCTGGAGAAGGACTGACCCTGGGGGTGTGGCAGACCTGAGATTCCTGACCATTGTGTAATGCTTCATCTCCAGACCCTTTCAAACTGTTGTTTCAACACTACGGTACAAACGTCCAAAGAAGACAGAATTGCTCCCTTCATATAGGATGGATCTAGAATGGAAAGAGAAACTTAGAAGAAATGCGAGAAACTATTTGTGGTGTTGCCCAAACCCTCTGTTCACACTCGGCCTGAGGACATGATTGATGGGGAAAATGGAGCTTCACCACTGGCAAGTTAAAGCTGTGAAAGGGCATTTTGCTTTGTTGTCTCTTTGCCGGCCGTATCTTTTCCAGATGGCAAGGGCCCTAAAGACAAGATCTAAATGTTACCTATATATTAGTTCTATTTTAAAATCACCATCCTTTGCTCTCAGTTACTAGAGTCAACAGGCTTTCTGCATCTGAGTTTATGTTTTATGAGAACTATAATGCGCTTTCCAGAAAACTTCCTGGAGTGTCTTTGAGATAGATTCTTTCCTGTCTTGCCTATGTAATCAAGCAGCCTTCGACCCCGTCCCACACCTTATCTATCTGGTACTATGCTAGGATCTTAGTTCTGCTCCTAAAAGCCAGACACGAAACTTAGATCTCCATCTTTGTAAAAACCACATCAAAAGACATCTTGATCTCCCTAAAAGCAAGGAGGGTGTTAGCCTTGCTGTTTTCATCAAATCCTATCTCGACCAGTTAGATACCTTGGACTTTCTAAAACCCACTGACAGTTGCAATCAGCAATGAGTTCCCTTGCTTTTTGTTCTTAATAAACAGAACTCGGCCCTCCCTGGTGGCGCAGCGGGTTAAAGCACAGCACTGAGAAGCTAAAACTTCCGCATGAGTTCGATTCCCACCTCCCCCGGAGGTGACCACATGGCGCGGCAGACCTCTCCTGGCCCGCCCAATGCTCCCCTCTGTACTTCGTAGATCTGCCTGTTCTGCTCCCCACTCTGTCTCTGGTGAAGCCTCTCGCTGCCCCTGAGCCTCTGGCCTGTACCCCAGTTCTGTATGAACAAATAAACAAATCTTTAAATAAATAAATAAACAGAACTGAGGATGAACTCAGAGGAGACCTACATGCTAGGCCCTGGCCCGGTTCCTGGTCTCAGTGAACCACTTTGATTTGCTTGTGCCTCTTTTTCCATATCTGTGAAATGAGTGAAAAACAGAATAAAGGGCTAGCTGACAAACAGCGTTGCTCCCGTGGTTCTGGAAACTAGCTTGTCTGTGGCTCCGAATTAGGTTCCTTAGGGATGTGACAGGTAGGTCCACTGGGGTCCTTGTCTCAGGGTGTGTCCATGGCAGCCCCTGAGACACAGATACTGAGAATGGGCCTCACTTGTCCTGAAGGCTGCCCCGGGCAGCTCCTCTGGACTTGAGCTAAGTTGGCCTGGAGAGACAGAGAATGTGAAACTTTTCACCCAGCTGAGAAGATGATGTGGCTTTCCACTCATCTCTTGCCCTACGTTCATTTTCTAGCTACTTCTCAATTGTACTGTTTTGGGCTGCTTCTCAGAAATACACTCAAATGTCATTATTTCGTTGTTTCCCAGAAATACAGAATTACAATGATTGGCACAGCAGCTGCTCACCCAAGAGAGGGCTTGAGGAGGGGATGCCTCCAGCACTGGGGTGTTTAGCAGAGAGATGGAGCCACTGTCCAGCCACCTCTTGGCAAAGTGGGGTGGGTGGTGGGGGGTTGGAGCGCTGTGGGAAGAACCCTGCCCCTTAGCCTCTGAGCTTCAGATCTAGAGTTCTCTCCATTCACGTTGCCTCAGGGCAAAGAAGCATGATTTATTTGGTTCAAAAAGGTCAGCCTTTCCCTACCCCCTTCCCACCCCACAGTAGCCCAAACAGAATGCAAAATTGGAGCCGGACCTGGGAAGCCACATGGAAGTATTCAGTGCAGACCCGTCGTGTACTGTTCAGAACTATGAGGATGGTAAGAGATCCCGTGCCTAGGGTACCTTTCTAACCAGGCATTACCGTGAAGCCAAGACCACGCTTTCATCTCCCGAAGAGCTTCCTATGTTGCCTCTCAAATTGGCATAGCAGAGGACTCAGCAAATATTAGCGGGCTGACTAGGTGAACAGATGAACCCATGAGCCAAACGAGAGAAGTGCACATGGAATATTTTAAAGATAGAGCAGGGAATCAGGAAGAAAAAATTGGTAAGCCTAAAATAAGCCCTGGAAATGTTTTTTAAATCTCTGCAATAGGCTTGCTTTTTTGTGGTTTGCTCTTTCCACTAAAAAGCAGAATGCATAAAATATTCTGATTAGTTGAGGGTTATTAGTTAGGTTCCAACTAATGTTTTGTATATAAATCTGAATTACCGCTTTTCCGCTTTTTCTCTTTCTGTTTGGCCAAATCCCTGTGGGAGGGAGAAACATTCCTGTGGTGAGTTAAATAATTTCTGTGGAAATTATTCAAGATGCAATTTCTGTAAACACTATGTGAAGATATGATTTATTTCTGAATTTAGCCGTTAGGCTTGTACCATCTCCAGTTTATTATCAAGTTCTCCTTTGCCAGAGTTTCTTGTTAAGTTTCTGTCATATCAGGACATGGAAGTGGAGAAGTTTCATGAGGAAGGTTGAAGCAAAGGGAAATGAGAGAGAAGAGAGAATGTTCCATGAGTGCTGAGAACACTGAACTTGACCCCCACCCTTTGACATTGAAAAGTCCTTAACTCAGCCTGCTTTTATCTAAAAACAGATGAGTGGTTGGACCAGCTGATTCCCCAGGTCCCTCAGCCCTTGACTATGTAAATTTATGCTCTTGCAGGTGTTCCATTCTTAACCAAAGAACATGCTGGACTTTGAAACTATACCTACAGGCTAACATTCTCTCCCATTCTGACAGATTCTCGAAGGGTTATGCTGGGAATCTGCAGAAGACCCAGCAGCTGTGACTTGGGTAGTCGAATATTGAAGGAATTAAACTGAACTGTGACTAACGTCAAGAGTGTTGTTAATGAGCAAAACAGTAGATAATAAATTCAAAACAAAGACAGAGTACAGAATTTTCTAACATCGTGACATGCACATTGGGGGTGGTGTGAAGGGACAGTTTGGGAGCTATTGTTAGGAGAGGGAAGCTGAGACAGGACTGTCAGAGCTGGGGAGCCAGGTGTAACCGTGGTTAGGCCCACGCTGGGCAAAAGGGAAAACCCAGTATTGCCCACCTATGTGCATAAACAAAGGAATCAAACTCTCAAGAGATTTTTAATGGATGAGAAGTTCAAAGGGGATCAAGTGAGACGAGAATGAGGGGAGAGAAGTACTTCAAAATATGAATCGATCTAACTCCAACATCAACCATGCCCTCAGGGTTAAGGTTCAGCCTAACAGGCAGATAACGCGGTGGAGTGATCAGGAGAGCAAACCCAAGACGGCCTTCCTAGAGGAAACACCAGCGGGACGTTGGACAGGGCCCTGAGGGCTGGGGCAGGAAGCGAAAACCAGAGTTGTAACGTACCGTCTCAGCCGACTACCACCAGGCAAGATGGCGGCGGCCTCGGTCTCTCCAAAGATGGCGGAGAGCGGCCTGCCAAAGCACCGCAGCCAGAGAAAGAGCCTACTGAAGGGTGTGCATGGGGCCAGCGCAGAAGCGGAACACTCCCACAGCCCGACAAACCATGGGAGAGGGCAGCCAAGCTGAGCTGGGAGCGGAAGCTGCAGGCCCCAGACTCTCACCGCTGACACTGACCTTTATATTCTACCCGGGGGCTGTTCCCAGCCTGCAGTCCCAGCAGACCGTTCTAGGGTCACTTTCAAGAAGTCACAGGGCTACAGCAGTGAGACTCACAGCTCTCTTACACCTGTATTCATTCATACTTTTCACTCATTCAAAAGTGGTTCAATGCATGCTTCCGGCAGCCCACAAAGCTAACGTACTAGGGAAGCGTAGCGTCACTGTGAGAGACTGTCTTTGCTCTTCAAGATCACAATTAATAGAGGAGATGCAAAAGCAAACACACTTCAGGGAAAACATCTTTGTTGCCAGAGCACCTTTTCATTTCCTTCACATCACACGTTACAGTAGCCCTGGCTCCATGACTTAGCGTTTGCACTACCCCACACAGGCCTCCTAAGGATGTGGGCATCACAAGGGGGACATCTCCGTTGACTGGTCTGATCACCATCAAGGGTTGGGCCCTTCAGCCAAGCCTGTCGCTGGCCACAGGTGTTCTGCCGAGCAGAGGGCGCTTTGCAGGTGTCTTTCCCTCTCCTGGTGTTTCCCAGTCGGTCACTTCACTCACTGTCTCCCACGCCCTGGCGTTTCCAGGGCTGACCTTGGCTTTTCCAGCCCTGCTCCCAGGGACCTGCTTCAGGCTGCATCCTGTGCCGGTTCACAGGAGCCGCAGCCTAGGATAAGACCAGGGAGGGAGCAGGAAGAGGTTGGGATGCAAATGGCCGAAGCCAAGTGGGAAACAGGCATGTTTGCGTCTGTCTAGTTCCACAAGAACGATGCTATCACAGCACGTCCTCTCACTCAGATGCAACACTTCTCCCTCACACACTGTGGAGGTGCTCTTCTCCACGATGCAGCGAACATCGCCACCCGGACACCCTCAGCATAGAGCCTCTCAGTCTCTGCGCTCCCCCCACTGTCCACGTTCTCCAGGGACCCTGCAGACCTCCAAGATCAGCGGCTGGTCTTGCCTCAGGGCAGATGGGAGTTAAGTTGTATGAAAAACGATGTAGTATTAGTGTGGCGACTTTTGAAACCTCGGAAGACAAGCTTTCCTTTTGGAAGAGTAGGCCACGCTGCCGGCGACTTCTAAGAAAACAGGAAACTGTTCTCACCATTTTCAACTCTACATTTGCAGGCTGATCTGACTGAGGAGGGGGTGTGAGTTGAGCGCAGAACAGAACGTACATTTTACTGGCCTTCTAATTTGTGGTTGTCCGTGAGAGGGAGCCTGGGCTGGATGAGGGGAGAAAGCTCTGCACACCCTGCGGTGGGTTATGTGTTCACCAACCGAGACCAGCGATGGCCACACACTAGGTCACGGGCAGAGGGAGGCCACCATGGGTGGGACTCGTGTGGGGCGGGTTCCTCCCTGCACACAGTGTGGGTCTGGGCTTAGCGGGGCTGCAGCTGCTTCCCAGCCTGGAACTGGTCAGAGGTGGCGGGAAGCACCGAGGCTCTGCTTTCACTACATCAGCCATGCAAGTTGCAAGAAACCTTTGGCCAGTGACGCTGTGCAGGCACGTCCGTGGGAGGCCAATTCTCGACTCAGCGTTTCAATTCAAATCAAACAAGTGACAGTGACACATCCCGGTGCCATTTCAACCCCGCTGACATGTCCGAAGCAGTGGATACCTGGCCGGTTTCCTCGGCTGGCCTGCCGGCCCTGGTCATGCCACAGCCCCAGGACCCTGCAGCTGCTGATGTGTTGGTTGCAACAGACTTGTAAATGTTCATGTTAGTGCATTTGTAAATGTGCCCCCTGGTGATGCGATTTCTTGAGCAAAGGGATAACTACGTTTGGAGCAAAGAAAGCAGATGAGACCCAGAACTAGCACTGGAAATTAAGGGAAGGCTCACAGACTCAAAAAGGCAGGTCTCGAGCACCCACAAGTAATCTTGAAGCAGCTTCTAATGCCTCACTGAGACAATTCGAGCACCCAAGGAATGACATGGCCATCAGTTTCCTAAGGCTATTGCATAAGACATATGAAATAATATCGCCAGGTATAACACATTGAACTTCTCAAAAGCCACGTCTGTCCACGGTGATATAAAGAATGAAGGGCGGGAGAGAGGACAGCTTTTCTTTACGGCAGGATGGCGGCTGTGAACGTGGAGGGGGCTAACTCTCAGACTCACCATTTTGCACCCACCAGTGCAATGGCCGATTCAAGTGAACGTCCCCTTGAGGTTTGCTTTTGTCTCAACACTGAAAACGTTCTTCATTTGAAAGATATTCTCTGGGCTACAGATTTGGAGAATCACAGTTTCGTCTTTGGGTGCTTTCAAGATGTCGCCACACTACTTTCTTGCTGTGTAGTGTCCAGCAAAACATCATTCCTTTTGCTGTTTCTCTCTGTAAAAAGTCGTTTTCTCAGGCTTTCAACAAGACATTTCCTTTATTTTTAGTTTTAAGCAATTTGATCATAACATCTCTTTGTAGAGTTTTCCTCTTGTCACTTATACTTGAAGTCCATTGAGTTTCTTGGATGTATGGATTTATGTTTTTCATCAAACTTGGTAATATTCCAAGTTTCAGGCTTGGCCAGAAGCAGAAGCCTTACACTATTGCTTTTATGCATTTAAAAATGTTCCCTGAGTGAGCCTCCAGCTGACATGCCTTCCTGGGCTACTCAAGTTCTCTCCAAAGTAATAATTACTGTTTTTATTAGTTCTGGTTGCAAAGTTGATTATATTTTGCCCCTTTTCCTCTTTATTGAAGCATATAATTTTATAGTATACAATATTTCTTTTTTTTTTAAAGAATTTCCAGGCAAGTAAATGCCATTTCATTATTATTTTTTAAAGATTTATTTATTTACACATACAGAGCTGGGGTATAGGCCAGAGGTGCAGGGGTGGTGAGAGGATTCCCCAGAGACAGAATGGGGAGCAGAACAGGAAGATGTACTGAAATCCACTACTGAGGGAGCAGCAGGGAGACAGGAGAGGTCTGCTGCGCCATATGGGTCACTCCGTGGCCGGGGATTGAACTCGTGCAGAAGTGGCTGTGCATAGTTTTGCAGTGCTGTGCTTTAACCTGCTGCCTTCCAGGGAGGACCCTGTAGTATACAATATTTCTAAGGCTTGAGTCTATTGTAGTGTAGCAGTTAACTACAATTTAAGCAGTGATGCTATGGTTGACATATACTTTAGGTAAATCCAGATAATACACACAGATCTACTTTTACTAAGATTTTCAAAATATGAAACTAAATGGTCAGCTCTTTCAAAGTACATTTCATTAGTGTGAGTCATTGTAATTTTCGTTCCCATAGTGCCTAGCACGTAGATCCTCAAAACCACTTCTTGATTTGTAGAATGGATTTTTTGGTAGCTCAAGAATATACTGTCATTTGCAATTGTGATGATAGTGAATAGCTAATACTTGCTATTAGATATTATCTCGTATCAGTTAGTACTTGCCAGGCACTTTAAGTACTATCTAATTCACTCTTTACTCTTGCTCTATGGTAGAGAGGTTTAGTTCCTCCGTCTTGACAGAGAAATGGGGAGATAAACTTGCTCACGATTGGTGGCTGGTAGATGGGTCTCAGGTCTGATTCCAAAGCTCACATTCCTTTTATTTCATGATGAATCATAATGAAATTAGTGGCTCTTTTTCTAAAGGGAACTCTCATGCTTTCCTTCTCTTAAAAAAGGGATGGAGAGAAAATTTGTTGTAGGATAAGACAGTCCAATGTACACAGAGTGGGTCCAGTAAGTATGAGCGTTGAATTTTGTGAACTGATTAGGCATCGGATTCTCGTGTGGGGCGCCTCTGGGTGACTGGATTAAACCTGAAGACCAAAATAGATTTTTCTCAGTAAGGTGGAAGGAAATCAGACAGGTTTTAATACTGGACACCTGAAACCTCAATAGAAATTTACTTTCAAAAACACAAATTCGAGCAAATTCATCTTTAAAGACAGAGCACCCAATGCCACAATAGTGAAGGCAAAGATAAATAGATGGGACTACATCAAGTTAAAGAGCTTCTGTACAGCAAAAGAGACATTACTAAAAACAAACAGACAGCCCACTAATTGGGAAAACATTTTCTCACACAAAAGTAGTGATAAAGCACTGATCACAAAAATATACAGAGAACTGATGAAACTCAACAAAAATAAACAACCCCATCAAAAAATGGGCAGAAGAGCTAAAAAGACACTTCTCCAAAGAGGAAATGCAGATGACCAACAAGCATATGAAAAAATGTTCAACATCACTCGTAATAAGGGAGATGCAAATTAAAACCACAGTGAGATACCACCTACCCCAGTGAGAATGGCACATCTTCAAACAACTAGCAACAACAAATGTTGGCGAGGATGTGGAGAAAAAGGAACTCTCCTGCACTGCCGGTGGGAATGCAAACTAGTACAACCACTATGGAAAACTGTTTGGAGGTTCCTCAAACTGCTAAACATGGAGCTTCCCTACGACCCAGCAATCCCACTCCTAGGTATCTACCCAAAAGACACAGAAACACTGATTGAAAAAGATACCTGCACCCCCATGTTTATTGCTGCTTTGTTTACAGTTGGAAAAACATGGAAGCAGCCCAAATGCCCAAAAGTAGATGACTGAATTAAAAAGATGTGGTACATATATACAATGGAATATTACTCAGCAACCAAAAAAGAGAAACACATGTCTTTTGCAGCAACTTGGATGGAGCTGGAGAAGATCATGCTTAGTGAGATAAGCCAGAAAGAGAAAGAAAAATACTGGATGGTTTCACTCATAGCAGGAGTATAATGGACCGGGAGAGAAAATAACAAAAATAATGAACAACCATATACCAGAGACATTTTGCGGGGGTGGAGTGGGGATGGGATCAAAAACGGGGGTGGGTTGGGGAGGGAAATGCACGGGATTATGGTGATGGCACATGGGTGACATTGTGATGGGAAACACGCAGGGATTACAATTGAGATGGAAAAAAAAATGTACAAAATGATGTAAAAATAAACTTACAAAAAAAATCGAGCAAATAGAATTTTTTGTTCCCTCTTAAAATAACCTCAACAGTGTCTCCCAGCAGCAAGGGCTTGCTCTGCCCACATACCCTCTTCTTCAGTCACACAGGAAACTCTTTGCAAACTTACACAAGGGCTCCTCTTTGGAGGAGTTTAGGTTAAAATTCAGTTTTGGATTAAAATAGTTTTCCTAATAATGTGGTAGAGACCGAGCAGGCATGTTACTGAAAAAAAAAAAAAAAAAAGTATAACATGATATTGACCTTGCAATGGCGCGTTTTATGGTTTCCTACATACTGCTTGTCCATAGCCCCCACAGCCGGCAGCCAGGTTTTGTACTGGGGTGGGGGGGGAGGGAGGAAGCTTGGCCTGGGGGCTTCCGTGAAGGCCTTGACAGTGGAGGAAGTCGAGGAGCAGGGCTCAGACTGTCCCCTGAGGGAAGAGCTGCCCAGATTCCAGGCGAGGTGGTTTATCTGAATCGCCTTCCATCTCGCTCAAGGTTTAGCATCAGGTCAGCGGTGCCTAGCGCTGTGGCAATGAGGGATTATTTTCTTTAAGCACTTTGTGTTTTTGCAAGAGCTTTCAGTCATTAATCATTGCGCTCTTGTTCCCTATGAGACTTTTGTGAAGTATACGGGAAAGAAATACAATTCTTATTTTACAGATAGAAACTGAAGCACTTTTTGTTTGCTGCAGTTACGCACAGCTTTAAAGCGCTGAAGTAGACATTAAATTTGGGATGACTTAGCTAGGAATTTGAGGACCTTTTGTACCAATCCAGAAAGAAGCTTTTCTGTTTTTAGATAAAGTGGACTTAGTGTTCATTTTGAAAACAGTATGTTTGATACTGAGATATACCGAAGCGAAAATAGTTCACCCCTTTCTTTTACTTTACTTCACCTCTGAAAATTTACTGACTTCCCCAAAAAGTTTTTGAGAGTTCAAGTCTTCATGGAAATACCAAATGTTGCAGTGCTGTGCTGGCCCTGCATCTAACCAGAAAGAGAATGCAAGCAAACATGTCCAGTATGCTTGGGAATAGCTAGGAGGAGGCTGGTACCGTGTAGAGCACCTGGGATTAATCTGGAAGGCTTCCCGGAGGCGGTGTGTTTTGAATAACAATTCAAAAAAGAATTTCAAAGACGGTGTATCCTTCAGCCCAGATGGTTTGAAATCTCTCTCCTGTTTCTCTCTATGAAGTGTAAACACCATCCAAAAAGTGTCAATTATCACCAGGGCCATGAGGCCGAGGGGGCCTCTAGGGCACATTGCAGAGTAATAGAGAGGAAATGAAGAAAAGTTTCCTGACAGAGATCTCTAAGATCTATTAACAGTGAGGCAGATGGGGCTGAGTGTGAGGGCGAGAGTGTCAGTGGAAGCCATTTACAGCCCTCTAGCTAAGGCCCGAAAAGATGACTCCAGAAATGAACTTGCCCTCCAGTGACGGCAGGAACCGTGCAAGAGAGGACGCCTCACACGTTTGGTATGAGATGGATTCTCGGACCAAGTTGATTCCATTCTTACACTAATTCAAAGCCAGAAGAAACAATTGGAACAAAAGCCTCAGCTTCCTCATTTTTAAAATGGATGAACAAGGCCTACCCGATACCATAAGTGCATCATTCCATGAACACAGCTTATCTCTGCTGATAAGTGAAACAGGAGAGGATGAAGGCACTTCGGTGGTGTTTGACGGGGGAGGCGAAGTCATGTTATGTTGTGCCTGAAGCTTACACAGCACTGGAGGCCTCTTAAAGATGAAAACCTGGTTATAAATAAGATGAAAACCTGGTTATAAATAAGATGAAAGCCTGGTTATAATAGGGCTTCCCTGGTGGCACAGGGGGTAAGTCTCAGTGCTATGAAGCTGTCTGTAGAGCAGCTGCAGCCTGAGTTCAAGTCCTGGCCAGGGAGTCACCCACAGGGTGCGGTAGACCCCTCTGGCTCTCTGCTGCTCCCCTCAGCAGTGGATTCCAGTAGATCTGCCTGTTCTGCTTCCCCCTCTGTCTCTGGGGAGTCCTCTCCCCCCACCACACACACATCTGGTCTACACCCCAGCTCTTGTGTGCATAAATAAATAAAGCTCAAAAAAATAAAATTACATAGTAAAGTGAATAATCAGAATGAGGAAAGAAATACGAGTCATGATAGCGAGAAACCGAGTGACAAATAGTGCAGAATTCAGCAAGTCAACATGATGTTGCTATTTATTACCTGCCTGAAATATCTTTACATCCACATTTATCTGGCTTTATGTGTGTGTGTATATTTGTGGCAGATTCCAAAGGCCTCTTCTCATAAAATGACAATAATTCTATAGTTAGTACATTGTGTAGAGAAAACAGAAACATTTCTCATGTTTATCAAAAGTCGTTTTTATTATGGATCGTTCCATTGCAATGCTGTCAATACTGCGACTTGTCGCTGTATGTCCTCCCTGCAAAATCTTAGGATTATTGTCAAATTTGGGACAACATCAAGCAAAGTTTCTCATGTAGCCACTGTAAGATTTAAAAGTTAAATCTCCGGACTTTGGACATATCAAATTCTGTTTCTTCACCACTGTTCCAGCCAATGCTAGGCTCAGCTCACTCCCACAGCCAGCGACCAGTCCGCAGCAACATGTAGCGGCGATCCAAACCACACAGTAAATCCCACTGATGAAGCTAAAGGCATCTTCAACTCAACCACTATGGCAAGCTACGGAAGAGAAATGGGCTGCAGTAGAAGCCAGGTGTTACCTACCTTAATTGGGCAAATCTCACAAAGACATAAAACCGCACCCACACAGCGGTCACGTCCCTACCAGGAGCTGGAGCTTCAGCTGCCTCTACAGGTCTTGTCTGTCTGCTGAACGGTCTGCCTGCCCTCCTCCACCCTGCATCAGCGCGCTTTGCTGCAAGTGCTACTGGTGGGGGGCTTTGGGGGGACACATTCAGGGGACGGCCCGGATGTGAGAGGTGAGATCTGTCCCTTCTGCACTGGTGAATTTCAGATCATCAGGTCATGAGGTGGCATGATGGCAGCTGAGAGGACTTGGTACCTTTCGTAGTGTGCTCTCTTCTCAGGCCAAGATCAGTCGTTATATTTGAGTTGCAAACCCCTCTCGGAACGTGCTGTGATTTACTAGTCTCTGGGCTCATTCGGGGTTCAGAGAATTCGCTGCTGGAGCCTCGCGTGCGTGGAGGTGGTGGGTGAGCTGGCAGGTTGGTGAGCCCGGCCTCGGCCCACATGGTCCTCGGCAGAGATGCTTTTGAAACCTGTGCAAACAGCAAGCCGCTGGCCTGGAGGGTGATGGTCATTCCAGACATGTAACCCCCTGAAACGTGCTGCCCAGGCCCTCGGGAGAAGGGTAAAACAAATAAAGCTCCTGCCTGTTTGGAGCATACGCTGGCTCCGTTCACATCTGCAGGACATTTAGCTCCTGCATCTGGTAATGTTTGTGCAAATATAATTCCATATTCACTAATAATTCCTGGGGCTAAAGGCCCCCCCCTCGGGTAACCTTGTTAATATTCTCTCAAGGCCTGGTGTGAACGCCTCATAGCATTTTGATTAGAATTCAATCTTGTGTTTTTTTCCCCTCTCTGTCTCATTCTCCCTCTCTCCTCTCATGCTTCTCTGGCCCCTGGTTTCCTGGCCACCCACATCAGGAGACATGCGCCCTCCCTTCCACTCTGCATTCTCAGTTTCAAGGAATTTCCTTGTGTCAAAGGCAAAGTGTGATTGACATATTTTTCCCCTCTTAAGAGCAGTCTTCTCAGTGCTTGACTTAACCATCTCCTTATGGAGCTCCTGCAGTCATTACCTGGGTGAAAGGAGACCTCCCGCTCAAACATCAGCCTCAGACCCACACAGCTCATATTTTTATAGACTTTTAAATTCCCTTTTTTCTACCTTTTTATTTTTTTCTTTTGGCACTAGCTAATGATTCCCTGGTGAGTTGTACCCCAGGCCTTAAAGAATTTGAGTTATCTGCACGCAGGTAGACCAGCTGCCTCCTGCCACTGTCCTCTGCCTGCCAAGAAAAGCATTCGCCTTTCTGCACAGCGCCAGTCTGAAGGGAGGGAGGATGCTAAGGAAGGCTCAGAGCTGACGGCACCAGCTTGGGGCAGGTCGTGCTCACTTGCTTCCTTCGTCTTACTTGACTAGTTTATTTGTCTCTTAGGAGAGGACATTAAAAACAAAAACAAAAGCAAATTTGCCGTAGCATGAGGAATTATATTAAAACCCAGGAATAATTTCTTGGCAGTGTGAGCTTTGACCGTTGGCGGGCGGTTGGAATTCAGGCGTTCCCTCGGCTGCTCTGTCATCCAGTTGCTGTGCCTTCTATGGGTTCTGCCTGAAGGGATGAGCCGGGTGACCTGGGAAGGTCACTCGCACCTTTTCAATTCAGCAGCAAGTCCCTTCTTCTCTGGGCCATGCCGCTCAGTGTTGGAACAGAGCTGTTACAAAGGAGGACTCAGGTCTCTGCAGGGGACCCCGAGTCTCGCCCCCCCTGAACCTCGCCCCCTGAGCCTCACCCCCCGTACTTCTCTTGACTGGGTCACATCACCTGCCCCAGTGATACCTTGCTGCCGACTCAAAATTCCTAATGCAGGCTGCTCTGTTGTAGCTCAATAATTATTGTCTTAGAGAACTTCCCATGCCCCAAATCCCAATGTCCCAGGAGGGAGCAAAGTGCTGGAAGACAATGGTTTGAATCTGAGTGACCACATTTTCTTGCTAGAATTCTGGCAATAAATATGCTTTAATAAAAAAAGTAGCATTCGATGAGTTTGAGTCAGGAGGAATGGTCTGTCTTGAACCATCATTGAAAGCTACGACTTAAACCCATGCCTGTCATAAGTCTCAGATGGTATGATAAAGAAAGCATGAAACCAACCACACACAGCAGACATAGGCCCTTGTATTGTCAGGGATAGCGCATGTATATTATACATTGAGTTCTGGTTGATCCCAGATCCCATTGCTTTCGGAGAGCTGGGCTGTGAGGAAACACCAGCTCTTGCCATTACATAAACACCCAGAGCAGAAAGTGTCAGCCATGGTCTTCCCAGACCAGTAACTGAGTCTCGCAGGAGAACTGTGGGATGAGGTGTGGGAAGCAGTGATTCCAGATTGGGAGGCTGGGCCTCAAGCTCTTCTAGCTGACCTCTGTTTTCTGTTATAGGTTTACAAGACTTTCGTGCAAGTCAAGACCGGAAGAACTCACAGACTCCGCAGTGGATTCGGAGACTTTGGGCACTGATTATGTGTCAACCTGCACGCAGTGGAGATAGTAAGTTTCCTAGACTCACTATCTGCGCTCTAGAGTTAGTACTGCTACTTTCAAACTCAAGTCGTCTCACCAACTTCCAGGATTCCAGGCCTTCCCCGGTGGTGCAATGGGTTAAATTGCAGCACTGCAAAGCTGGCTGCAGCCGCTTCTGCAAGAGTTTGATCTCTGCCCAGGGAGTGACCCACAGGGTGCAGCAGACCTCTCCTGCTCCCCACAGCTGTGCATGGCAGTCGGCCTGTTCTGCTCCCCTCTCTGTCTCTGGTGAATCCCCTCACCACTCCTGCACCTCTGGCCTGTACCCCAGTTCTGCATATAAACAAATCAATCTTTTTTTTTTTTAATCCTAGTATTCCAAGATTTATATAATGAACCTATACTCCAGAATTTTTGTATCTTCCACAATGTTGGAAAACTTCAATCAGATTTTTCTTACATGCCTACCCATCTTTCCAATTCCCTCCAAATTCCTCTTTCCAGGTGGATCAGTAGGTATTTTCAAACTTGTCTTTAGGTAAAATTCCTTCCTCTCCTAATCATTGTAGTTGATGTCTAGAACCTCCTGTATGTCAACTTCGGCAACTGTAATTGCCTATCTACATTCTTATTGGTGGAAGGTTGAGTTGTTATTTTAGCAGAACAAGTCTAATATATCCACATCCTTTTTTTTTTTAAAGATTAATTTATTTATTCATATAGAACTGGGGTACAGGCCAGAGATGCGGAGGGTGAGAGGCTTCACCAGAGACAGAGTGGGGAGCAGAACAGGCAGATGGATGAAGTCCACTGCTGAGGGGAGCAGCGGGCGGGTCAGGAGAGGTCTGCCGCGCCATGTGGTCACCTCCGGGGCAGGCGGGGATTGAACTCATGTGGAAGTGGCTTAAACTTCTCAGTGCTGTGCTTTAACCCGCTGCGCCACCAGGGAGGGCCTTTTATTCAACTTTCCTGCAGTCTTTCTGCATTAAAGACAGTGAGACCAAAACTTGATGACTGTCATTAGTAAGTTTAAGATCTAAGTTGCTCATCCCTGGCTTTCTGAGCAGTGTATATAATGTTTCCAATGAAAGTCACATGAAAAACAAATAATGAATCAGGTGCAAGCAGTGGGTGATGGGGAGCAACGCCTCCCATTATGGCTTCCTCCTGCTCTCTGAAGCACTGCATGAAATGTGCTTTGGAAATCTCTAAGTTTACCACTCACCAAGAGAGTAAACAACCAGTGCTCAGCGTAAAAAGCTAAAACTTCGTCTAAAATCACACTTTCACATGCTCTTAATGTTACAAACTGACACAAGCTATGCAACATGATTTTGAAATGTGTCATTTCAAATTTCGGTTTATTTAAATGCATCCTAGTCCATACCGGCTATGGTTATACATTGATTTAGCAGCAGCTGGACCCTGGCTTCTGAGATATTCTAAGACATCCCTACTTCTGGTGCTTCCTAGGGAGGCTCTAAGGAGTAAGGCTGGTGCACCCCCATCAGTCTGTTGTGCACCCCAACAGAATGCAAAATGGCTCTGTGGTTATAGAAAATTTTATAACCTTGAAAGTCTGTGCTCCCTGAGAGGCCTTCTAGCACCACCACTCTGCCTCTGGAAGCTGCCCTCCCTTTGCCCAAGAGTACACCAAGACCTTTTCTTTAATATTCTACAGCACAGCTAAGAACATGTCGCACTCCTTCATAGGATGGGGGGGAGGGTGTGGGGAGTCATCCAATCTCAGGTATAACCAAAAGGCAGTATGACGTATGATGGTAATGATTTTCTGGCTGGCAACTATACATCTTATACACCAAGCTAGCGGCCATATTCCTGTCCACCTATTGCAGAAAAAACATTCCTTCCAATATCTGTTCTCTTCTCCTTTCGGTATAGGAAAGAATTCTATTCAAGATTGTGCTAGCTCTCCTCTCTTGCAGCTAAGTTATAAGTCTTATAAGCTAAGTTCTAAGACTAACTGCTGGCTAATGCAACAGAAGTGGACTTCTGTTGAAAACTCCTTGTAGGAGTTGATACAACTAGGAGATGCATCTTTTTTTTTTTTGCTTGTCTAGCTGACTGATAAGAATTGTGGCAGCCATCTTGGATCATGAGGTGGTCTTGAGGCTAGAAGCCAAATACTGCCGAGCTAGAGCAGAGAGGAAATGGAGCCCTAATTACTTGGTGAGGCCACCAAAATGAACTTGGAATAGTCATTTCTGATTTCCTTAGTGTATGTTTGGGTTTTCTGTCACCTGCAGGTAAAGCTAATTGTGGTCTCACAGCAATGGACCTGCTTTCCTCTCTGCTCTGCCTACTGCTTAGCTCCCAGCTTGGTTGTGTATGAGTACAGCTTCTCTCTGTCATTTAGGAGAGAGCTGTGGTATATCTAGACCAGAGACTCTTCCCAGGAGAACTGAGTTCAGAGAAAAGAAGTAATTCTCTCCTTCCCCACAGTTTGAAACCCAACTGCCAATTTTTCATTTCTTTACTCAGAAGCTGCCTCTTTTCCAGGAGAATTGAGAGTTCTAATGATTATTCCCTCCAAATGTACTGCCCACAATCACACAGCCTTACCTGAGGCTGCCAGCAGTAAGCACTTCAGGCTCTAGTTTCAGCCACAACTCAGTTCCTTCATCTGAAAAATGGGGGAAAATTAAAATAAACATAAACCACAAATGGTTTAAAAATATACTCTTACATATTGGTTTTGGAATCCCTACCAGAGTGCTTCTTAAATTTTATTTTTGGCTCATCTTACCCAGATGTGCATCTTAGATACACAGAACGCATGAATACAAGCCCAGAAATGCAAGACTGATGTGTGAATACACGTGCTTGCACTCCCAGATTGTTATAAATGCTCCCACATTAATATGTACTTTCTAAGCACATATCTGGCACAATAATACAAAAATTCAAAGGACTATAGATTGAGGTTTAGATAATAGAAAATATATGGAATAGAACAGATACAGCATAACTATGTGGGTAGATTATAAAACAGCCAAGTAACCACTATGATACTCGTTTTTTACAAAAGATTTATCTATCTATGCATACAAGAACTGGGGTACAGGCCAGAGGTGCAGGGGGAGCAGGTAGGAGAATTCACCAGAAACAGAGTAGAACAGAAAGATCTACTGAAACAGAAACAGAGTAGAACAGACAGATCTACTGCAATCTACTGTTGAGGGGAGCAGTGGGTGGATCAAGAGAGGTCTTCTGCACCCTGTGGGTCACTCCCTGGCCAGGGATGGAACCTGTGTGGCAGTGGCTGTGGACAGCCTCATTGTTCTTTGCTTTAATCTGTTGCAGCACCAGGGAGGCCCTATGGTACTCGCTTTTAAAGGCACTGCAATAGGGTGAGTTTCCTGTATGGCCCTGGGAGGGGTTCAGTTAAAGACTGATGAGCACAGTGGGTCTAATGTAGAGCCCAGTGCCACTGCTAAACAGGCCAGGTCAACTACTGGTCATCTCTCGTCCCTTGTTAGTGTTGGGTGGATCACAGGTATCATGCACTCCTTGATGGTAGCAGGGACCTGCCATGCACTCCTTGATGGTAACAGGGACCTGCGATCTTGTTTTCCCAAAGGCTATCTGAGCCTGGACCTGTCCAGGGAAAGAGCAAACCACTTGGACCCAGGAGAGTGTGAATTCATGGAGATGTGTAATCAGAAAAGGGAGCTTAAGTAGAGGTAGGAGGCAGCTGTTGGGATGCTGGCTGCAGGCCTAGGAACTGGTGTGGGTTTATGACTCTACGAAGGTAAAGATTTTCTAGGACGCTTTCCAAGGAAAAAGACATCCATCCACTGCTTTCCTGGAGAGGCTACTCTGAAATAGAGACAGACAGAAACCGAAATACTTTGTTTTTCTTTCCGTGTTTTCACCTTTCTCCTTCTATTTACTTCCTCGCTGTTCCTCTCCTTCCTGGTGTTTCGATTCCTTGAGCACTTGCATGTGCTAACTGCAGCCAGCCTACTGTCATTTAGCCAAATTATACATATTTAGGTCTTTTCATCTTTCTTTATGAACCAGTCTCTCCGGTCTATTTAATCATTTTGGCAGTTCTTTTCAGAATTCCACCCAATTTAAAAATAAGCTAAATTCTCTACCCCTGTGGATTTAAAAGCAGCCTGTTGCAAACCCATGCAGAGCCCCCTCCCAGGTTTGATGCACGCAGAGGAAAGATATCCCCACGCATTTGTTACTCTTTATCCCGTTTTCTCCGCACAGACAGTCTGGAAAAAATCCAAAGGCGGTGAGGGAAAGGGGCAAGATGATTAGTTGGCCAGAGCTAGAGACTATGCCGATAGTGCCAGGGTTTGTTTGTAGATTTTCTTATTGATCGATTGGCTTGGGTGATAGTTGCATTTGATTCAGAATTCAGAAAGGACAAGGGATATACAGTGAACAAAATGCGCTTCCATTCTTGTCACCTAGGCACCCAGCTCTGAAGAAGCAAAGTTACTTGTGTTTGTGTATCATTCCAGAGTTATTTTATGCACATACAATCACATTATGTGTGTGTTAGTACATGTATGTAGATATATACATGCGCATGCATGCTGATCCCCTGCCTCGATTACTATTGCACAAATGGTGACTTACCACACACATGGCTGTCATCTTTGCAGTCCGCCTCGGAGACTTGGAAGTTAGCTTCTACTAGCACATAAGCTACTCCTTCGGCAGCTTTAGTGACGATATAGTTTCTGTGCTATCACTGTGTAGGTCTGCAATTCCTGAGCATCTCTGTTCTTTCTGAGGTGTAAGTCTGCACCTTAGAAATGTAATCCCCGACAACGCCTCACTAAATAGCTTGTGCACGTGAGTAGAGACGTAAGATAAAGTTCCTGGGTTAAAAGGCATGTGTATCCGCAGAACTCCTGACTGCCATGTCAACTTTCACACCCCCAACTGACAGAGGAGAAGTATCTGTTTCTCCTACACACACACATTCGCATTTTTAGAGCTTTGACAGTCTGACAGGCAGGGAGAGTAAGACAATTTTGTGTAACAATTGTCTTACTATGAGTGAGAATGATTTTCCCCCTGCAAATTTGAGTCATTTGAATTCACTTTCCAGTGAACAGTCATTTCCTTTTTTTGCATTTCTCTTGAGCTGTCGGCCTTCTACTTTTTTTCTTAAAAATTTAACAAACTTTATTGTTTTCTACAGCTATTTTAAAGTTACAGAAAAACTAAAACCGAAACACAATTCCCAAATATGCCTCTCCCTGCACTGTCTCCCTTTTGTTTGAAGTACTCTTTATATAGTAAGATTATCTCCTTATGTGATAAGCTCCTTACTTATTTTCCTAGTTTTCTTTTCTATTCATGTATGAATATATTTGCTTTTTATTTTTTGGTTCTTGGGTTTTGGTTTTCTGACATCCTTAGACAAGTTTTCCCCACTTCGATTGCTTTTTAAAATTCCATTGTTGTGAGTACGCAGATAAATTAATTTTTGTCTTTCCAGTAATGATCAGTTATCAAAATATCATTTATTGAATCATCTATCTTTTGAAATGTTACCTTTACAATATATACAAGTTCCTGTATGTGTACCTTTTCCTGAAATTCCTAACCTGCTCCATTTATCATGCCAAAGCAATATTACGTTAATAAGTAAATGATGCGTAGCAGTGTGGCACAGCAGGAAATACTTAGTGTTTGGAATCAAAAAGATCTTACACTTGAATCTCAGCTAAAAGTCGTTAGATTATTAGCTGCATAAGCCACTTCAGTGCAAGTTCGATCCCCGACTACGGAGCTGACCCACAGGGTGCGGCAGACCTCTCCTGACCCATCCGCTGCTCCCCTCAGCAGTGTGCTTCATCGATCTATCTGCCTGTTCAGCTCCCCGCTCAGTCTCTGGTGAAGACTCTCACTGCCCCTGGGCCTCTGGCCTGTACCCCAGTTCTGTGTGCATAAATAAATTTAATCTTTAAAAAAATATTAGCTGCATACACAAAATACTTAATCTCCATGAATGTCATTTGCAAAGCAGTTATAAGTACATGTAGACTGAAGAGTTGCAGTGGAAGCTTGGTGAGATCACATATACCATGCAACCAACAAGAACATAGCAGGAGCGTAGTTTACCTTGAACTTGCAGTTCATCCCCTGACTCAATGTAGGGTAGCTACTGTTGAGATGGGACTTTTTGGGTGTCCTCTGGCACGTGCACTTGGAAACAAGAACATTAACAATAGAACCTAAAAGCCATCACTTGCTCTCTGTCCCTAGTAACTTCTTTGTTTCGGTCCATTGTCTGAGCAGTCCAGTGACTATAAAGCAGGACCACTCCTGGCCTTCAGACAGGACCATTTGAGCCCAACTGAGAAGAACCCTGAACTTACTCCGAACTTATTCTCACTGGAATACAAGATCTTGATAGCAGCTTCTAAATAAACTGCTGTGGTTAGAGTCCTCATTCCATTCTTGAGTGAGGAACTCAAGAACCCACTACCACTGGCTTTTGATATTGTTATCTTTATTACTTTTATGTGACTATACGTTCTTTTTCTGAAGACTGAAGGCTAAAACCACTTATATCCAACTTTTTATGGAAAATTGAAAGTATAAATCAAATACTGAGAAACTGGCCCAAAAGATTATTTCTTATAAAGTTAAGTAGCAGAATATTTCTGTAAGAGACACCTATTCCTATCTTTTCTTATTAAATTGACTTATTTAAATTTATTCAATTTAGACTCTTGGAGAGTCTAAATAGCTTGGGTCTTGTGATTAAATCAGTTGGTTTCGTGGGTGATTTCTGTCCATGGAATTCAAAATTGGCTAGAGAATGACAGAATGGATAGAGGCAAATTTGTTCTTAATCATGTTTTCTACGCAGCGGAGTTTAATGAAGCATTGTTTAGCTGAACTTGCTTGTTCTTTAGTGAAAGACATCTTCAGGTTTGCAGTCACACATATATGGAAGCAGCTACGAAACTTAAATGTAATGCATGGTAAGTAAATAGCGGTGACCGCTGATCATGGTCAGAAATAGCACCTCTCTAGCCCCCAAACACTGTAACCCTTCTCTTTAAAATCTCCCCCTCTTTCTTTTTCTTTATAGTTTTAGCCCCTTGACTATGTCCCTTATTGACATAGTTGAGGAGGTGTTTGTCCAGGTTTCAAAATTTACATAAATGTGACACACTAGTTCTGTTCTCTCGTGCCTAAACTTCTTCTAGTGTGTCAGAACCTCTACATTGCTGCTCTGTAATATTCCACGATATGAATATAACACAATTTATTTACATAATTTACTGCTGGCAGACAGGTGAGTCACTTTTACTTGGGGCAAATGTGAACCAACTTGGAAAAAGCATTCCTGTACATATATTTTGATTGACAAAGTAGACGTTTCTCTAGCATAAGTACCCATAGGATTCTGGGGCAAAGTATGTGTGTGACCTCAGTTTAACAGTTCCAAAGCTGGTCTCACTCACTCATACTTCACTATCCAAGGCTGCACCTTCTTGCCATATTTGGTGGTATCGGGCTTACTCATTTCCATGAACCCGGTGAGTCTGTGGTGGCATTTTGGTTTTAATTTTCATTTCTTTAATTTTGATGTTCACTGACCGGTTGAAATGTCCTTCTATCTCCTTCATCTCAGTGTTTTTAAAAAACTTCTTTCCAAACTACTCAAGTTACTCCCTTAAATAGACTCATGAGAGAACAAAGCCTAAGGAGAATTTTAAGGCAAAAGTGACCTGCTTTATTTGAGACATTCATCTCAGTAATAATAAAGGAAAGAACCCACATTGCATTGTGTGTAATTCAACTTAATTTGGGCCTTAAGAAACTTCTATACCCAAGTAGTTGAATCAGTCTGGTTTTGAAGAAACAAGATGCTCCCCTTTTTAAAAGCTGAGTAGTATTCCACCGCGCCTCACACCACTCATCTGTTGCTGCACCTTGAGGTGGTTTTCCTTCCTTGGCCAGTGTAAGCAATGCCATAACAAAGAAGGACTGATGTGTCATTGAATTAATGTTTCATAGTGTTCAATAAGAGCGGGATTGCTAAATTACGTAGATCTCTTTTCAAGACAGAAACCCCAATACTATTTCCATAGCTTCCTTTATCTGCACACCCTCTTCAATACTTGTTTCGGGTCTTTTTGGTATGGGTGAGGTGGTTCCATCTTGTGGTTTTGACTTGCGTTTCCCTGATGCGTGATGATGAACATTTTTTTCATGTGCCTGTTGGCCGTCTTCTTAGGCAACGTCTATTTTGATCTTCTGCCATTTTTAAAATTTAATTATTTGTTTTCTTGTTGGTAAACTGAGTTCTTTATAGATTTTGGATATGAGCCCTGCGTTTGAGTGTATGGTGCACAAGTAATTTTCCCCACTCGGTAGGGTGTCTTTTTGTTTTAATGAGAGTTCTCTCGTGGTGCAGAAGCTTTTTAGCTTGATACAGTCCCATGTGTGCCATTTGCAATGACATGGACGGAACTGTTTCGGTTTTATGCTCATTAAAATAAGTCAGAAGGAGAAAAATACTGAATGGGTTCACTCATAGGAGGAGTATAGAGAAATAAAACAGTGGAACAATAAAACTAAACCAAAACAAATCCTAGAACTCTGACTGCAGAACTGAGGCTCCTGGAGGAGGACAATGTGGGTGTGGGGTGCAAAGGAAGCCCTGTGGGCAGAGCCGGAGGATGACAGCGCTTTGGTGGGGGGTGGGGGTGGGGTAACACACACTTGCAGAGGTATGAAATCATACCCAATGTTGTAAACCAAGGTTACCTCAATAAAATATACTACGGGCCCTCCCTGGTGGAACAACTGGTTAAAGCTCAGCATTATGAAGCTGGCTGCAGCTGCTGCAGCACAAGTTCCATCCCCAGCCAGGGAGGGACCCCCAGGGCGCAGCAGACCTCTCCTGCCTCCCCACTGCTCCCCTCAGCAGTGTGTCTCAACCATCCGCCTGTTCTGCTCCCCGCTCTGTCTCTGGGGAATCCTCTCCCCCCCTGCACCTCTGCCCTGCGCCCCACCTCTGTATGCATAAATAAATGAATCTTTAAAAATATATACAAACAAACCACCTCTATGGAAGTCGATATTGACTATGGTTTTATTTAAAGAGATTTTGCCAGTTCTTCATTGCCGCTGGATGTTTTCCCTCTCACCTCCATTGCTTTGTTTAAATAGAAGATGAACCTGATTTTACAATGGAATTAGCTCTCTTCATAGGCAGTAAAAATACTTCTGCCTGTAGATGTAGCTCTCAGATTGCTGCTGGAGGCCACTCCGCTCATTTGGGGAGCAGTAGACATGTGGTGGTGGTAAATCTGAGAAAGCAGCCATTTACCTTTCATCGTGGTCTTGACCAGCCCACCAGCACTCTTACCGCTGACGTAATTGTAAAATATTTTTATTAAGCAACTTTACAACTGCTCACACCAAGCACTCTTTCATTTATACACACTATCCAGATATCTTCTTCTGACCTTGGTCTCACATGCGTCTTAAGAATTTCACAGTTTGCCAATGTCTTTTTAATAGAGTGATTTGAGCCTGGTTTTTGCTAAAAGCCTGTAACTTCTGTGTGGGTGCTGGAGACAGATGGAAGGATTTGTCTTCCAGTGGAGAGGGAAATGCCTTATGGGAAAGAGGCAACACGTGACAGTGTTTTAACTATAAAAATGATGGAGATGGTGGGAACTTTGTTTAAAAAAATAGAAAAATTTAAGAAATCACTTTCAAGGGTAAAATACGCCCTCTTAGGTGTAGTTTTCCGATAATTATCTCTTGGGCTAGACATAATGAAGCATGTAGTTTCGATTGATACATCTGAACTCTCACAAGATGAGTCTGATGGAACTATCTGGCTTCAGGGACAAAGCTTATTTTCCTGCTAGGAAGACAGGCTGGAGTTATCAAGGCATCTCCACGCAGGGGTCAACTTTCAATAGGGAAAGGACAAATTCAGAAAATTCAGAACCTATTTAGACAGTTTAGAGCTCAGCCTGATGTGAACTTTTGTAGACCAAGTAGGTTTGCTTGGAACCTCCTGCCTCCATTTTACATTTATTTTGTTATTTTATTTTAAGGGGATCAAGGCTTGAAATGCTTTCATATCCCCTGAGAGACTGCTTGACTATTACATAGCCCATAAAAAGCAACCTTTGGATGGCTTAAAGGGAAATGAATCAGAAATCTCAAAGTCCAGTTTTCCTTCTATGGCACAAGACGCTCTCTCCGGAGTCAACAGAAATGCCCTTGAGGGTAAAACACATCTTGGATTTTACTAGAACAAACATTGGTACGTGATTATTGACACAGGGTGACGTCTATTCTGAAGCATTTATTTACAAACATTTAGATTCTCAGCCTCACGTTATTCTGTGGATTAACAAGACATCTAACAACGTCCCACTTTCTCGCATTCAATCTGGTCGTTTGAATTCTGTTTTTCAGCGATGGATGGAAATAAAACCCAGCTCCCTGCGGTATTTTCATGAGGTTGTTCTCAAAAGTTATTTTGGGCCTCTCAGTGACTTGCACCAAACGAGGTAATGGTGGGATAGTCCAGCGTCTCCATGTAATACGTTGGAATGTTATGTGGTTATTCTTCAGACACTTCATATTTATTTCTTTTTATTTTTAAACAAAATTCTCACTTAGGCACCAGACTTACAGGATGTGAGCAATTCTAGGTGGGTCAAGAAATGACTTTTTCTTCCACTGAGGAAGGAATCAAGAATTAGCAAATCTAGATTTCTCTCCTCTGCCCTTTGCCCCGATCAGAGCCAGTGCCAACACGTTTCTGGGACCGGTTCTTGGGCAGGCCTGCCCTGTATATCAGGGTGGGTTGGGGAATCTCTGGGGTCCTGCTCCCTGGTAATGTGCACTTTTAGCCATGGCGATTACTCATTAAATGATCGCATTGACTTTGACGTGGGAACTTTGCTCTGATGGAATCCTGCAATACCTCAATTTTAAACTTCCAAAGAGTTTGGTACTTGGCTCAAACATCTTAGACTTGTGTCTTGTCCCACTATTTAGTAGACCTGCAGTCTTGAGACTATTTCTCCATTTTTTTAAAGGCTCAGTGTCTTTATCTGTGAAATGGGGCGGGGGGGGGGGGAAACAATGCTTTCAGGGCACAATTCTTTGTTATGAAAAGTAGGCTCCATGCTGGCTCATGTAGACAGAAACATAATTTATAAAAAAATCAAGCAATTTGTAGACTCCTGTAGAGGGCAAGAGAATCAGGCTTGGAAGAGATGTGGCCAGAAACAACATGAAATGACACTGTAAAGTCTGCTCCAGTGAAAACACCATCACTGCCAGCACTTGACATCGACTCTGCTTCTTGTAGAGACGCCATAGCGCTTGCACTGAGAAAGCTCAGTCCCGATGCCAGGAGCCCCGCCACTGAGCCCCTAGCCGGGGGTGCGTTCCTCTGGGTTGGGTCCACTCAGCTCACCTCCCTGTAGCATCTGCATTGAGCACACTGATCGGCAAAGCCTAAAACTCACGTGCTGGTATCAGCCATAAGGGGCATAGGACAGTGGCTTCTCTGCCTGGGGAATTCCTGTGTGGGAAAGCCCCAAATTCAGGAGTAGGATTTACAAGATATGCATGACATTCCATGAATGTCATCTACTACCTTTGGAGCTTATTTTAGGGGTGTAGCTGGTGGCGCAGGGGTTAAGTCTCAGCACTGTGAAGCTATCAGCAGCCTCTGTGGCCTGAGTTCCATCCCTGGCCAGGGAGCTGATCCACTCGGTGCAGCAGACCTCGCCTGTCTCCCCACTGCTCCCCTCAGCAGTGTGCTTCAGCCCATCTGCCTGTTCTGCTCACCACTCTGTCTCTGGGCCTAAACCCCATTGCTTGAGCGCATTAAAAAAAAAGTCTTAAAAAAGAGCTTATTTTACCAAAAGTAACTTTGTGAATGAAAACTGCCAGGAAATCTAGCCATTTGTGCTTTATCTATCCAATACAGTGAAATGATAAAATATTGCTACGTAAAGTATATCCAAATAAACAAATTTGTATTTATACACATAATAATTACATGAGTCACAACCCAACTTCACAAAGTTAATCAATATGTTGTGGGTCCTTTACCATGTTAATAAATATTAATTGCAGTTATTATTTTTAATAATCGCATATTGTGTTGCTCTATGAATATATAATAATGTTTCATCAATCATCGGTTCACGGACATCTTGCATATTTTTGCTTTTGTCAAGAGAGTTATGGTGACCATCCACGTAGCCAAATATACTTGGGATAAACCCTTATGATAAATTTTAAGACATAAAATTGCCATTCCAAGCATATAGAGTTGAAAAGACTTTTGATACCTGAAGTAAAATCACTCTCAGAAACCTTATACCAACTGATTCTTCTATCTGCAACACCTGAGGATCTGTTTCCTTACATTATCACAACATTTGATATTGCCAACCTCTTTCATTTTAGTTGATTTGCTAGGAGAAAAGCGGCATTAACGTTGAACTGGCAGCTCTTGTATCCCTTAATGTATTACAAGACACTTGTTTCCCACACATAGTTCCTTGTTTCCACACTGTATACTTTTATCCTCTGATCTGTACCCTCTCGCTATAAAAATGTATTCAATTTTCGTTTTTTCTATATCCTCCACATAGGTTTCCAAGGCTATCCTTTTCTACATAAAAAATTGGGGCAAAACTTACAAAAGCACGTGCCTAACATCTTGGGTTTAAACTCGGTATATGCATAACACATAATCGCCACCTCGGTCTGTGAAACAAGACACCCACCAGGCAGCAAGTTTCCCTCACATACTGTGTGGCCAGTACTGTCCCACAGAGGTCACCCCAATATTGACACCATAGACCAGTATTGCCTGTTCTTGAACTTCTGGCAAATGAAATCATCTGTGTTAGGAATCTCTGGCTTCTTCTACTCCACATTACATCTGGGATGGCAGTAAAACAGTTCATTTTCCCAAGCCACAATCTATCTGTGCAAAATAAGAATAATGAAAATGCTTCTGTGGTGGTTGTGGAGACAAACGAGCTCACACGAGTTTTTACAATTAGTCAGTGAGTCAATTAATGCAAACACCAGAAAGACTGGACCTGTGGTAAATATTGATGTTTAATAGATGCTCACTACCAGCACTACACTACTGGCTTAGAATTGCTAATTTTCATTTAGCATTTCTGTATCCATCGACATACATTACCTCGGCCACACTGCAGTATTCATGCATATATTTTGCCTCATCTGTATCTGGCATATTGTCTTGCTAGTAAATAGCAACTTCGCTGGATCCACAGGTGTGGCATGAGCTTGACCGTTCAAATCCAGCCAAGACGACTCCCAAATCTGCCTCCCAGAAATGCCGAGCGGCGGGCTGCCCTGTGCCACCACTTTCTGCCCGAGGTCCGCACCTCTCGGGTCACTCCTTTCACCCATCACAGGGGCCACCTCGCGGGCTCCCCGGTCTGAAGTCGGTCCTTCCCGTTGTAGAGATCCTTTCCAGTGGGCCAGTGGTATTTCATTTGTAAAACTGAATTAGGCCCTCCCTGGTGGCGCAGCGGGTTAGAGCACAGCACTGAGAAACTAAAGCCACTTCCACATGAGTTCGATCCCCGCCTGCCCCGGAGGTGACCACAGGGCGCGGCAGACCTCTCCTGACCCGTCCGCTGCTCCCCTCAGCAGTGGACTTCGTCGATCTGCCTGTTCTGCTCCCCACTCTGTCTCTGGTGAATCCTCTCACCGCCCCTGAGCCTCTGGCCTGTACCCCAGTTCTATATGCATAAATAAATAAATCTTTAAAAAAAAAACTGAATTAGATAACCCTCCTTATATTCGTAGAATTTTATTTTTGACAAGGTAAAGTCGACGTTGCCAAACTTCAGAGCTCCTTCCCAGATCTCCCAAGCGCTTCACATCCCGCGAGCCGTCCGCGGCCCAGCGACCTACTCCACCCCTCACAGCCCTGACGCCCCGCCGCCCGCGAGCCTGACCCCGCCGGGGTGTCTTTCTCACTGACCGACCTGTCACACAGGTCTCCCCTGCCATCTTTCCTCTTGCCAACTTCTCCCCGTTATCCTCACGGCGCAGCTGAGAATTGCTTAGCAGATGTATTCTGAGTGACGGTCTCCTACGCTCACAGCCGAGACGGGCGCCTGACAGTAGCGGTGAGGGGAAAGGCGACGCTGTGGTGTGGAGACAGACGGCAGGGTGACGCAGCAGCTGCCAGGAGAGCCTCGCCCTCCGCGGGGGCAGCCAGCTGCTGACTGACAGACTGACCTCCCCTCCCGGCTAGTCTCTCCTAGTGGAAATGCTGGCAGCAATGGCACTTACTATTCCTAACTCAGGGGAGGTGGCCTCGTAACACTGTGAAGATGCGATCCCCCAGGGGATCCACTGATCCCCTGACTCCTCCTCAGGGACGAACACAATGGCAGCTGTGGAGGCCAGTGCTCTGGCCCCCTCAAGCCCTGTTTATTTTCTCCTCCAGCAGAGGGGCGGCCAGGTCAGCTGAAATGGAGCATCCTGATGAATATTTATTGACCCAAAGTTCATGCTGACAGACATGTGGGCAGGCAGACAAAGGTTTCTGTTAGCTTCACTTCTCCCGCCTGAGGTGGCTGGCGGCTGACACTTCCCACTCGGTCTTAACTTTGCAGCTGCTCCCGGAATGCTGGCGACTGGCTGAGGGGGTCCCATGCTTTTTGGAGGTGTGGGCATGCTGCCAGCCAGGCCCTTACCCCGGTGGTCTCAAGATGTTTCTGCTCCCCTAAGCCACACAGGCGGTCAGCTAGCCGGTCACTATCCGGACTACTCTCTGCGAGTGAGTCAGGCTCACCTTGATTCCCTGAGCTACAGGTGAAGCCTCCCTGGTGGCACAGGGGTTAAAGGTTCAATCCCCATCCAGGGAGCTGACCCACATGGCACAGCAGACCTCTCCTGTCTCTCCACTGCTCCCCTCAGCAGCGTACTTCTCAGTCTGCTCCCCGCTCTGTCTCTGGTGAAGCCTCTCACCGCACCTGCACTGGCCTGTACCCCAGTTCTGTATGCATCAATAAATAAATCTTAAGAAAGAAAGAGAGGAGAGAGAGCAAGAAATTGGATCACTATCTACAGGATTCCCTATAATCTGTATTTTGTCATTTGCTTCCCCAGAGCAAATTTTGGTCTGTCCCTCTAGCCTCTGCACCACCTGCAGGCCAAGTAGAAGTAGCTCAACTCTCTAAATTACTGGTAAAAAAAAAAAAAAATAGGCCCTCCCTGGTGGCGCAGCGGGTTAAAGCACAGCACTGAGAATCTAAAGCTGCTTCCGCATGAGTTCGATTCCCGCCTTCCCCGGAGGTGACCACATGGCGAGGCAGACCTCTCCTGACCCGCCCGCTGCTCCCCTCAGCAATGTACTTCATTGATCTGCCTGTTCTGTTCCCTGCTCTGTCTCTGGTGAAGTCTCTCACCACCCCTGAGCCTCTGGCCTGTTCCCCAGTTCTGTATGCACAAATAAATAAATCTTTAAAATATATATATATATATATATATATATATATTTAAAATAGGGTAAAGTAACAGAATGCACAGAAAAATATATCACATGGCAACTTGAAACCTGAAGTGGATACATCACAGCTCTCTAGAATGGAACCACAAAACAGAGGGCTGTTTTTCTCCCTATAAATAGAGTTCGTAATTGCTAGAGTAAACAAAAAGAAATAGAAGAAAATTCAGAAAGGCAAGTCAAAATGATAGAAAATAAGATATAGAGGATTGTAAGAGATTACAAAGAGCATCTCTATTTCAACAAACTGGATAACTTACAAGAAATAGACAATTTTTTTTAGCCGCAAACAATTTTCCAGGACTGAATCAGGAAAAAATGTAAAACCTGAACAGATCAATTTCACGGAAGAAAATTGAAACAGTAATCAAATGTCTTCCAAAAAACAAAAGCCCAGGAACAGATGGTTTCACAACTGAGTTCCATAAAACCTTCAAAGGTGAACTAATACCTATCCTCAAACTCCTTCAAAAAAGTTAGAGAAAGGGAATACTTCCAAGCACATTTTATGAAGCCAACATTAGTCTGATACAAAAGAGAAAAGGACAAAACACACACACAGAAATAAACACAGCAATAAACCTGATGAACATAGATACAAAAATCTACCCCAAAACCTTAGCAGCCAAATTCAACAATACAGCAAAAGAATCATACATCATGATCAAGCGGAATTTATTCCAGAGGTGCAAGGATAGTTCAACATCCCAAATTTAATCTATGTAATTCATCATATTGACAAAAGAAAAGAGAAAAGGCATATGACACAAGCTATGCAACGTCTATTGTTTGACCGATTCCGGGTAGATCGGGAAACTCTCCAACAAGTAAGGATAGATGGTACACACCTCCAACTCAGAATGATCATGCAGACCAACCCACAGCTAACGCCACAGTCAATGATAAAAAACAGACATGGTTTTCTCTAAGATCGGGCACAAGAAAAGTATGTTCACTTTCACCATGGTTAGCAGCATAGTACTGCAAATCCTAACTAGAGAAAGTAGGCAAGAGAAAGCTATAAAAACAATGATCTACATTGGGAAAGAAGAAATAAAAGTATCACGATTTGTTTATGACATGACAATAGATGCTGAAAATCCTGAAGACCTCACTAAACATGAATCAAAATCATAATAGAATACAGCAAACTGGAGTGTGAAAATCCACCTTAAAAAATTCAGTTGTGGTCACATACGTAAGCAATTAACAGCAAGATAAAGAAGTCAAGAAAACAATCCCATTTATAATTACAACTAAATACCTAGGAATAAACTTAAAGTTGGTGAAGAAAGTACCCAATGAAAACTTCAACATTTTAAAAAGAAACAGAAAACACAAGGAAATATAAAGGCATTAGCTGGGTGAAAGAATCAACATTTTGGGATTTGTGTCTGACTTTGACTTATCATAAACTCCCCAAGGTTTATCCACATTGTAGCAACAGTACTTCATCCTTTACGGCTGCTTAATATTCCATTGCCTGTATACAGAATGTTTTCCTTATCTACCGACCATTCAACAGACATCTGAGTTTTTCCACCTTTTAACTATTATGAATAGTGCTTCTGTGTACATGAGGACAAATTTTTATTTGTACATGTTTACAATTCTCTTGAATATATATTATATATTCAATATATAATATATATTCTCTTGAATATATATTATATATATATATTTAGTGGAATCGCTGGTTCCTGTTTTTTTTTTAATTTTTGTTTGTTTCAAAAGATTTATTTATTTTTGCATATAGACCTGGGGTACAAGCCAGAGGTGCAGGGGCGGTAAGAGGCTTCACCAGAGACAGAGTGGGGAGCAGAACAGGCAGATTGACGAAGCACACTGCTGAGGGGAGCAGCGGGCGGGTCAGGAGAGGTCTGCCTCACCATGTGGGTCAGCTCCTGGGCAGGGATCGAACTCACACAGAAGCAGCTGTGCCAGCTTGCAGTGCTGTGTCCTAACCCATTGTGCCACTGGGAGGGCCCCCTGTTTAATTTCTTAAAGAGCCATCGAGCTCTTTAAATGGTACATCAAACTGTACTATTTTATACTTTTTTTATTTCAAGTAGAAAGGCACAAGAGTCCCAGTGCCTCGAGCTCCTTAGCAATACTTTTATTGCCTTTTTATTGCAGTCCAGCTGGTGTGAAATGGCATCTTGTGGTTTTGGCTTTCATTCCCCTAAGGACTAGTAAAAGTTGCACATCTTTCATATGCTTGTTGACCACGTCTGTAGGAGGTGTTTCTTTAGATGATGTACATATTCTTTGGGAGCTCTACCGTGCATTATTAGTTCTCACTTATGTTTCCTCCTCCGTAAGACTGGCAGGGGAGTAGCTTTCAGTGTTTATCATTCCTGTCACTTGGTTCTCACTGAGACAGGACTACACCACAGCAGCTACAGACTCTGGGGCAGGATGGGCGAAGGGTGTCTGTTTGCCTCTCCTGAAAAAACTTTCCAAGCGAGCGTGACAGAAACGCACCTCTTAGGGTTGTCTTTCTTTGGGTTGTTTTTAAACAGTGCCTCCTTTGCTGTCTATAAGGGGGCGAGAGGGAAAGAGAAATACTAGAAACTTTACCTTAGATGAAGGAGAGAACTAAAAAGTAGTTTGAGTTGGAAAAGTGAAAGGGGCAGTGACGGCCGGCTGGCTCTGGACGCCTCGCCCTGTCCCTCTCCTGCCCAGTTTCTTCCTGTTCTGATGCTGAAAGGCTCTCAAAAGGCTCTCAAGTATCGTCTCAGCAATGTACATAATAAACTGATTCTTGAGCTACAGGAAATCCAGCATGTCCCAGGCTAATAGATGTTATAAAAGAGGCTGGTTTCACCTATGTGCTTAGCACTGGGTTGGGTGCCGGGGTGAGGGTTTATTTATTTATTTCTGCATACAGAAATGGGTACAGGCCAGAGGTACGGGGTGAGAGGATTCCCCAGAGACAGAGTGGGGAGCAGAACAGGCAGATGTACCAAAATACACTGCTGAGGGGAGCAGCGGGCGGGTCAGGAGAGGTCTGCCGCACCATGTGGGTCAGCTCTGGGCTGGGGACCGAACTTGTGCTGCAGTGGCTGCAGATAGCTTTGTAGTGCTGTGCTTCAGCCCACTGGGTCACCAGGGAGGGCCCGAGAAGACTTTGTTTTTACTTAATTTTTTCAACAGACACCTTTGAGCACCTACTGTGTACTAGGCTCAGTTGGGAAAAAATAACGGAAGAAGACAACTTGGGGAAGGAACTTGGAAGCATGTCAGTGTTTGATGCGTCCCCCGTGGATGCTCTGTATATGAAGGAGAGCCAGGCAGGGGCATGGAGCGGGGAGGGATAACCCTCTGAGGTGCCAAGTCATGAGGGCGATCCCGGCCATTCAGAAACCCACTGGCCAAAGGAGTTTGGCCAGGGAATGCTGAGTTCAGGGAGGAAGGAATCATCCCCACGAAGCGCCGCTGGAAGCCAGGGTTTCTGAGCTCTGGCACATTTTCTTGAATTTCTCCTACCTTATTGGGGTTATCTTATTACTCCTATTACTAAAGAGGCAGTAGGTAAACAATCCGTCATGCCCCGCCAGGAGCCTAACACTGCTTTAGATAGAATCTTATCAAGACCTGCCCCTTTTCAGTGGCGTTTCCCTCTCAGTGGGTGTCAAGTAGTTCTCGCTGGTTTTAGTTTTCTCCTTGCTAAGGGTTTTGAGTCCATCTTGACTAAAGCAACGAGGCCCCAGCTCCACGCTGCCAGCTGTCTGTGAAGTGCTTGTAAACGCTACATTCAGATCAGCTGCCCAGGGCACAGAGGAGGATGAGGGATGACCGGTGACCACGGGAGGGTGCCCGGCCAGATGCTCCAAGACAGGCTGCTTCCGTCTGGCATCACATCACTAGAGTTTTATCTCTCCAGCATGGTTTAGGAGCCGTCAGGGGAAAACACACACACACTAAGAGACAAGTTCTTAGACCCCTTCCTAACACTCTCTAAACCAGACCAGAATCTATTTATTAAAACAGGTGGCAGATTTCCAGACCTCCGAATGCCCCAAAATCTGTATTCTTCCAGGATGTCTCTTTTGGTAAGATGGGAGCTGGTCCCCTGCACAGAGGCTATCGAGACAGGGAGTTTGGGGTGCTGCTGATACACACTACAGCATCGTTCTGCCCCCTGGCAAGACTGTCTCTCTTTCTCAAGTCTGTTTTCTTCTTCATTCTTCTCCCCATCTCTTGCTGCAGAATCATTATTTTACTCTCCCCATTCTTTCTCTTCTACTTCTTCTTTACACGTATTTTCAAGTGCAAGTTATGGTTCTGACCATGGCACATTTTAAATGAGTCACTTCTCTTCTTTGGGGATCAGCTCTTCCTCTGTAAAATGTAATAATCCTTACATTTCCCCCTCACATTGAAACAGTCTATTACTTAGAATAACAAGTTTGCTCAGATCACCGAACTTTCTTCTCAACCCCCTAAAACCTGTGGATATTGGCCATCTCGTGGCTGGCAAGCCCAGTGACGACTAACCCCATCCCATTTTCTTTCTCTCTGGGGACACCTTTACTCTGCACCAATATCGTGACATCAGCAACAACCTCTGACACTTCCTCGCCCCACGCACCACCCCAGAAGCCTGACAGTGACAGGGCACAGTTCTGCTGCAGCATTTGAGACGTTCCCCCTGCATCAGAAGCTCAGGCTTTAGGGATGAGGGACAAGCAGGGTGAAAAGTCAGACAATACATCTTTTAAAGGACTGTGTAGCTTAGTGTGCACGCTCCACTTTCTAGGGCATATATTTTCAGTTTCTTTCCCTGATAAACTTAGAAAGCTCCTCTCCACCAAAAGAGAGTGATTTTTATTTTCCATATGGTACATGCTAACAATCCTGGAATTTGACCACATTTATGTAAACATGCAGTGATATCTATAAATTATTGGACCTAACCCAGTTTGAATTTCCAACAATGTACTAGAATCATTACAGCTGTTCTTACTTTAGCCTCAGGAGATATTTTGGTCCATTTATATGGCTGATTAGTCATTTAGACTGTAGACTACATTTATTGCATTGTTTGGGGGTGGGGGACACAACAGATTCCCTGGGGGCGCGGGGAATCTACGTATCCGCCAAGGCGTGTCAACCGCTGGAGGAGGCTGGAGCTGAGTCTCACGCCGCCGGACCAGTGAGTCACCTTGCACTTTGAGATGACTTCGGAAGAGCGTGGGTCCCCCAAGAACATTTAGACTGAAGAGAATAAGAGGCCAAGAGAACGAACAACTTCACTTTTAAAAATCTGGGTCCTATCCAGCAGATCTGGGACTTGTCGGTGGGAAGGGGGCCCCCCTGGGCCTTAATAATAGCGTTGTAGGAATCTTGGCAGTCATGACTCAACTGGGCTTTCTCACTTGCGGCTCCCGCAAGTCCCCTCTCGCTCCCCCACACTCCTCTCTTGTGCAGGTCTCACTGCTGAGCTCAGGAGGCCAGGGTTCCCTGAAAGTTCCCCAGGGAGGCAATCTTGGGCCATAGTCTGGTGCAAACATCTGAGCCAGCCTGCAGGGGGCGCCCTAAAGCAGCTGCTGCTACCCACAACAGCCTTAGTACTCGGGAAGTAAGTCACTATTATTTGGCTCAACCTTGCAGTTTATTCACACAGCATCCGAAGTGATGGGTACTTCACACCCACCCCCCAAGACCTTGTATGTCTCATTTTGTTTTTTATTTGCGCCTCACATCACCAAGTGAGGTAACCTGCACAGGGGTGTTATGATCTAAGCTAGGTGGGAACCAGCAGAAGAGACAGGATTAAGGGTTAAGTGTCTTCATTCTGAGGCCTTTACAAGGAGGATAATAATAAACAGAAAACACTTCTGCGATCCCTTTTATTTTCATTTTCCTCTTTAAAACCTTGACATGTTTTATTTATGTCTGTTCTCCTGAGATCGGTTTTCATGAAACTCTAGTACTTCACTGGCTGTTCTCCATGCTGAAACAATGTTGGGTAGGCGCTCCGGTCTTGTTCTGATTTATTCAGCAGATGGAGAGTTATTATCAATATTTCTCCAGCATTTGAGGGGGTATTTTTGGATGATAAAGTTAGTTTCCATTTATCATCATTTTATCCCCAGCGCTAGCTTTGGGAGCGCTGACGTGTGCTCTGTGAATGTCAACCATGAGGTTGCCTTTAGCCTGCCGTATTCTCAAAGCCAGAAGAAGAGCAAGCAGAGGGCAGAAATGTGTGGTGGCCTTTGGCAACTTAGCGGAGCTGTTTTGAATGGTTATTTATTTCTTTTCCTACATCATTGTTAATTTTTGGACAGGGTTTGATGTCTCTCCTCAGGTGCAGACCTTAGAGTTCTCTATCACCCTGTCTCTGGGCTCTTCCCTTCTCTTCATGCTGGAGGCCTCGGAGCTGCGCTCAGCTGAAGCCTTGTCTTTTTCTTGATCCTTGCTTGGGTTTCGCTCCATCCCGCATAGCAGTGAAACCACCCAACATCTGTCTTTTCCCGTGGTGAGGAAGGAGCCCTCTTAACTGCCGGTGGGAATGCAACCTGGCCCAGCCCCCATGCAAAGGCACGTGGAGGGGCCTCAGAATACGGGACATGGACCTGCCTGCGACCTAGGGGTTCCACTTCTAGGAATCCACCCAGGGGACACAGAAACTAAGCTGACAGTGGAAATTTTTACTTGACCAAAACCCAGCATTGGCTCAGATCTTTAGAGCCGGAAGAGGTCAAAGAAAGCACTTAGAAATCCTGGTTCAAGGCTCTTGTACTCACCGATGCAGACAGGAGACCCAGAGAAGTCAGGGTCGGTGAAGTCAGGGTCCCAGAGAAGTCAGGGGCTGCTCCGTGACAGCTGGAAACAGGCCCAGGTCATCAGCTCGGGTCAAGGCCGGGTCTTGAGCCACGGGGTCTCTCGAAGACGGAGTGGCTGCACCTGGAGAACATTGAGGCGGCTGGTGGTTATGCAGCGCAATTTAGCAAACACTCATTGAGGCTACACACTGAACCGCAGCCAGGTCTGTCCTGCTCAGCTCCGAAGGCCGGGGCAGGTCCAGCCTGCAGTCTGGGTTCTGCTCCTGGCGGCCGGAGGTCGGGCCTCCTCAGGTGGTGGGCGCCTGCAGCGAGGAACCCACTCTAAGCACCAACGTCCTTGACTTGCAAGAAGGGGGCCCCAGTTTTTCCTTTATTTCCTGTGGCAAAAAAGCAAGGTTGTGGAGAGGTTTTCCAGCCAGACCACAGGAAGAATAAAGGGCAAGGGTGAAGGAAAACATGCTGGATGTGGAAGTCTGTGAACCTGGACCCAGAACGGGGCCTAGTTATTAAGGCGGCTATGCCCGCAGGGCTGAGAAGCTGGGACGCTGCGGTCAGGAGAGACGCTTGTGTGGGACTTCCCGCCCTGTCCGCAGGTCGCCGCCCTTGGCCCGATGCCCCCCAGAGCCTCCAGGAGGGACGGTAGTCCTCGCTGACCAGGCCTGCCGGCCATCTCCTCCTTCCCTGCATGAGCACAGTGGGGGAGGAGCTGAAATGGCTAAAAATAACCCTGGTCTCTGGGGTTTGCTCTTTTCAAGGAATCAATGGAATTAGGAATGAGATATCAGCTGTAATCGGTCACATATGTTGGGGTTGAGCCCCCAGGAAAGAATCGCTGACTGCGGCCCCCCTGCCCCGCGGGGACACAGGTCTACACCTGCCAGCGGGCAGGACCGTCTGTGTCCCTAGAGGAGCCGGGCAGAAGGTCCCGCCTGCACAGGGAGCCCCTCAGCTGGCCGCATCCGAAGCGGCCGGACTCTGGGCTGAGCAGCCCATGTGACTTTTCAACATGGGTCGAGGGGTCCCAAAGGCTACGGATCCAGACTGAGCCAAGAATCGGGGTGAGGGGAGCGCTCCATCCTCACCCTTGATCTTATTTCCTTATGTCCTAGCATATAGGGTGCTTGGAGAATTAGCCAGAGGGAGAGGATGGGTCTTTGCCTTGTTTTGTTTTACTGTGTGTGTGTGTAAACCTGTGAATAAGTGGTGTGAAGCGTGGGCACCCTGGTGTGGACATGCCCTGACCCACAGGCCTCGCTGGCTTTCTGCGCAGGTGCACTGGCCACCTGCAGCAAACGCCGCCCCAGGCAGCCTGGGGGGGCCGCTCGCTGCCTTCCCCAGGTGTGTGAATGTGCTGATACCTGGTCACCTGCTCCTGCTCTCAGCTCCGCCCCTTCCAGCCGTCAGTCTCTGCTCATTGACAGCTTCTCCCAGCCCTGCATTACACCTTCAAACAATGAACAAGCAGTCGCCCTTTTCCCTTCTTCCGACACAGCACTGTTCGAGTTAGCTACTATGCATGACCCTTTCTTCACAGACCCGCCAAGAAAACAAAATCTCAAGCTTCTTGCCAACTCATTAAAACCTAATTTATGAATCAAATTAAAAGTTGGTTTTATAGTCCTGCGTCTGTGCTTAGCTAGAAATAGCCTGTGAATCACTCCTGTCCGGGTGATGGGTTGAGGACATAAGCACTCCCACGAGACGTTAACAGAAACGTTCAATGTCCAGATTTAAGTATTCCAGGGGGAGCGGAGAACAAGGTTAATTTTCTGGAGAGAATTAAAGGCCAAGTCTAATCTTCACTCGAGCATTTTCTGGGATCTGCATGATGTCATTTAAAACAAGAGGAATTAGGGAAGCCAGCAGAGGCGGGGGGAGTGGGAAGGAACAGCGAAGGGTGGTCAGGCGTGACCAGCAGACGAGGTGTGGGCCCACAGCCCAGGAAGCTGAGTCACGGCTGGGCGAGAGGGGCCAGCTCAGCCCGCCCGCTGCCCAGTCGGCCAGCGCTTCCCCCTCACTTCTCCCCACGCATGCACCAGGCTGCACCCGGCTCATGCTAACACACATGTGGCCCCCGATCTTCTGAGGGGAGCACTGGCGCAATATTGGGGTTCAGGTGCTGAGGCGTGGGGTCCTGCCCGTGGGATCTGCACTCTGCTCTCAAATGCGCTGCTGCTGCCTTCAGCCACCATTTTGCACTACCTCACAGCCTCGTCCCTTACTCAGCTAGAGTGAAGGGAGACCCCAGAGCTGGGCACCTGGGGGCGGGCTGGCCTTTGGGCTGACCCAAAGGACGGGGCTGGCACGGCCTGGCCCCCGGGGCTCGCCGGTCCCATTTCTGTCCAGTTGTCACATGCTCACTCACCGCCCCGCGACGTCTTACGCTCTTTCCCGGGGAAGCCCTAGACCCGTCTCTGTAGGGAACTGCGCCTCCTCCTTCTCCCCGGGCCTCTATGGCAGCTCCTGTAAGGATCCTATCTGGGAACTTCAAGTTGCAGAGGTTGGCTTTATTGAGGTTCTAACAGAAGGCCTGAGAGTTATGGCTCTTGGAGAAATGCAGGATAAATATGATATTTTGGGCACACACTTTTTCAATTATGGGCAGCTCAAACCCAGTATTGCTCCTCATCCATCTCAATCTGAGGGCTGGTGGGGAGGCTGCTCCTGAACATCTTTGCACACTTAATCTCAACCCCTATTCATGCAGTTTCTAAATTTTAAAAAATTAATCAAATCTAAGTCTCGCAAAGTGCACACTTTGATTTATATGAGTTTTGGCAAACAGGCACACCAAATAAAAATCCTTCTTAGCTGGGAATGACAGCGTAGGGGAACGAGGCTGGAGAATGGACCCGCATGCCCGGTTTTGATGAGCTGGCAGCAGTTCCTGGGATTCCGTGGAAGGACTCTGGGCTTGGGACGTGTCCCTGCGGAAGCCCCAGGTAGCATGGGGAGGATTGTGCCTGCTCCCATCCTTCGATTTATTTTTGTACTCCAGCTCCCGTGAAAGTCTAGGCTTAGAGGAAACGGTGGCATCTGCAGACATCGGTGGTAGGGAGCAGAAGCCAAGCGTGAGAAGCTGGAGTCTGTTCTGGCCCCGGACCTCATGTTCCACAAAGATAGCAAACAGCCCGAAGTCCAGCGTCTATAGGGGTCAGTGGAAGCCATGGGTGTCCAAGAAGGTCCAACACAGTGAATCAGGGCAATGGTCAGCCTACGAGTTAGGTCTGGAGGCCTGCACTTCTGTTACGACTATAAGCCTTTTCCTACCATGAGTTTACCTTGACGTTGGGCTTAATCATTAGTAAATTTAAGCTTGTCCCATAAGAGGAAGCCTTTGGCTGGTGGAAGTGCCCAGCTTCCCGATGGTGCAGGGAGCCGTCGGAGTGAGGCTGATTGCCTGGGAGGCACCTGCAGAGCCGTGGCCCATGAGGGAAGTGCTCAGTGGGAACCAGGTGCAGAACATGGTCTCCCGCTGGGTTGTCTGATGGGAAGTGGGGGTCCCTGTGGCCAGCAGGCTCAGCCCTGGGTACGCTAGCTACAGGGCAGGTTCCCAGCATTCAGACAGGCTCCAGACTTCCAGCCCAGGTAGGAAAACAGTCTTTGCCAGACTGGCTTGAAAATTGGTGGGCCCCACTCTGTGGCTACATTATGTCAAAGGCACAGCTCCCGCCCTAAGAGCACAGAGGGGTTTAAATGAGCAACTAGAAAGTGATTGAAGTCACTGAACAATATCAGGCATGTGTTGTTTACATTTTCTTTCACTGCCTTTGGCAATAGATTCTCTCCACCCTGTCAATTCTTTCAGAAGACACAGAGATCACAGAATAAAAATCGCACAGACCCTTCTCACCTGGTGGAGGCAGGAATCCAGGCACACTCGCTCTGGTCCCTGCCCTGGCCCTGCAGTGTGTTGCTCTCAGGGAAATAGGGTTAATAGGCAGGACACCCCCGGGGCCCACAGAAACCGGGTGTAGCTGCCGTAGGAAGCCGAGAAGGGGACAGTGAGGAGGCTCAGTCATGGGCAAAGGCAGAAAGGACCCAAAGACAAATGGGATACAACTGCATGGCAATCCAGGGTGTGTTATGCTCCTGGGGTGCAGGTGGTTCCTGGGGTGCAGGTGGGCTGGGTAGAAAGGGGGGGCACTTTCACTTTTAACCCGTTTTATCAAATCCAGCAGGCCCACTGGAGATGCGGAAAGATGTCGACCTACTTTGGAGGCTTCAGATCGGGACAAAGCATCTGGCGGAGGCTGGCCAGCGCCTTGCGTTTATGGGCTGAAACATCCCTGCTGCTCTGTCGTTAGCTGCAGAAGCAACAACAGCACTTCCCAAGTCTTAGCCAAGTACTGACATTGACTGAAGCACTTTCCACATCCTCCCTCACTTAATCCGCCCATCCATCACTGTATCCCTCATCCTGATGAGGGCAGGCCAGCAGTATCCTGTTGTATAGATGAGGAAACTGGGGCACAGCCGTGACCTCTGCTGCCCCCTCTCTCCGGAGTGGCCCACAGCTGGCCACAGTGTAAGCAAGACCAGCTCCCAAGACCAGTGCTTGGTTTGGTTCTGCTGGGCACTGTGATGACTCCTCCGTCAGAACCTGGGGCCCTCTGGGAGGAAATATTTGAGACTGGTGACCAGTCAGAGCATCGCGTCCGTCCTGGCGTCTGGGGGTTATGAGTCTGGGGAACTGCTGCTGTTGACCTCCCAGCCTGGACTCTGCCTGGGGCTGTGTGTCCGGCACCCCATAAGCAACGTCTTCAAAGCGCTTCTGAACATGATGTCTCAGAGGGAAATGGAGCAGCAGGAGGAGGACCGGGGGCCGCAGACCAGGAGAGCAGGGTGGGAGAGGGGGGCCGGGTGAGGGGGCCGGGCGGGGGTCTTCCTACGTCCCTCTGCAGCTCTCGCGACATCTGGGGGCCCCCACGCGGGTCTCCCCCTTTGCTGAAACTCACGGCCACCATCAAGCCCAGCGGGCCGATGTGGGAGGATGGGCTGGCGGCTGCGAGCTCTCAGCCCTTGCTGCCTTCATCCTCAGAGCTGCCGGCTAGCTCTGGAATCCGCCCTGCCAGCTTGGTGCTGGGGCCATTTTCTGGGCAGGTGAGGAAGCTTTGCTTTACAAATCCCTAATCCAAGAAAGATGGCGACACAGTGGCTCTTCCATAGGAGCTGTTCTGATGACTTCCATTCTCGCGGAGAAATCAGAGATCTCTAAATTCTCCAGGTTGGTTATTTCAATTATTTTTAAAATTAACTTTTGTGATAAGTTAAGGCTTTTGGTTCCATTTTTAATAACAGCAAGATTTTTTTTTTTTTTTTTTACATCCAGTAGAAAGGACATGCATGCCTGTTTGTGCTAAGCTGTGGGCAGCTCAGCGGCTTCTCCAGGCTCAGCTTTTCACAGTGAAATCAGGATAGTGGGATAAAGGTCCTTGAGAGGCTTCCTGTTGTGGGGGTGCGGGGCTGGATATTCTGGAGAACTGTGTTTAGGAATAGCACAGCCCTGACTTGAAGAGCCAGCATCGCGCCTGAAACCCAGCACTGAGCCAGGAGCCCAGCACCGAGCCAGGAGCCCAGGACTGAGCCAAGAGCCCAGGACTGAGCCAAGAGCCCAATACCTCACCTTCAGCCCAGCACTGGGCCAGGAGCCCAGCACTGAGCCAGGAGCCCAGTACCAAGCCAGGAGCCCAGTACCTCACCTTCAGCCCAGCACTGAGCCAGGAGTCCAGCACTGAGCCAGGAGCCCAGTACCTCACCTTCAACCCAGCACTGAGCCCGGAGCCCAGCGCCAAGCCAGGAGCCCAATACCTCACCTTCAGCCCAGCACTGGGCCAGGAGCCCAGT
>NW_004567127.1:2731037-2733239 GCF_000260355.1 Condylura cristata | reverse complement strand
AGCCCAGTACCTCACCTTCAGCCCAGCACTGAGCCAGGAGTCCAGCACTGAGCCAGGAGCCCAGTACCTCACCTTCAGCCCAGCACTGGGCCAGGAGCCCAGCACTGAGCCAGGCTAGTGCACACTCCCTCACAACACTCCTTTCTTTCCTCCCTCCCACGGCCCTGAGCAGACAAGCCCCTGCCAGCCAGAATCACATGACCCACAGCAGCCGCAGGCCTGTTCTTGCCCCGCAGATGGATGGAAGAAGGTAGAAGACGGTGATGCTCCCTATGCAGGTGTCTCGTGAGGCTTCAAGCTCTTGCGCAGCAACACACTCTTCCCATGATTGGCCTTCAAAATAAAATCTCTCATCTACGGTCCTAAACTGAAACGGGAACAGCCAGGTGGTTTGAGGGTCGGTGTCTGAGAAACTGAACAGTCGGCTTCACCAGAAATAGGTAGGAAAGGAGGTGCTGGAGAGGGTGGCCCTGGTTTGGAGGTGTCAGGTGCAGGTGGGTGGGAGAGGAGGGAGGGGAAGAAGGCCCCTTGCATTCCTTCCTCAGCTGCAAATCACCTTGTAAGGGCGGGCTCCCCACTCTGGATCAATAAGCTGCTCTCAGCTGATATTCGTTAAAGCATATAAAAGTGTGGAAGCAATCATTCCTGGGGCACTTTGCAGGGGCCCAGGCGAGCTGACGTGGGAGAATGAAAGCTTCCCGGGAGAGCTCCAGAGGGAGGGGAAACAGCTGTGCACATCTCTGGAGGGAGAGACCGTGATAGACACACCCAGGGTGAGGAAGAGAGAAAGGCAGGGAGGGTGATGGTGGCAGGAAACCGCCCATTTTCACTCATCTCACATGTGAAAACATAATGGTCTTGTTAAAAAATATTCAGGAACTAATTCACATGGTGCAAGTCTCGGTTTCTAACAAATGAATAAACAATTCAGGCTTTGAATTTACACCTATTATCCGGCCCCGGGCTCGCCGCTGCCATGCTGACCCCACTGGCACGCCAGAGCCGCGCAGTCACCAAGACACCCGCTGAATTAAGGTCCTGATTAGGGCTGGCTGTCACCGGTCACACTAACCAGCAAGTGGAAATGGGCGGTATCGGGCTGCTGCTCTGGGCGGGCTGAGGATTCTGGTCTGCGAAGCCACCAGTTTCACAGGAACATACGCTGGGAAATTAAGAACAGAAAGGGGAGGTAACTACCACCGTCACGTCTGCCCGTCTGCCCAGGCTCTCTGAGGCTTTGCTTTGGCACCAGTAAGAGGACTGTAATGCCCGTCACACAGGCTCGTGGAGAGCTCAGACGACTCAAGGGCTGAGAGAGGCCGGGGTCCCTCTGTCCCACCCCCCGCTCCAGCAGCACAGGCAGACACTGTCCACCGCTCACCCACAGGTCCAGGGCTGGAACGTGCACTGGGTCCTGGTCAAGACTGAAAAGAGGACTCCCCAAGCCCCAGGATGACAGGCAAGCAGGCGTATTCATTTGTTGTTTCGTGAGAGCGGAAGGAAGAAAGCTCTGGGACATCCATGCCTTGCTGTCAGGCGTGCCCTGGAGATAATCTCATTAGCTACCCACCACACCTCCCAGAGGGTCTGTTCAAGAGGTGACCCACAGTCCTCGTGGCAGGCAGCGTAGACAGCTCCTCTCAAAGGGAGCGTTTCAGAATAAACTTCACTTCATTAAGAGTTTCGTTTCATTGACAGACATACCTCACTGGCGACGGATGCTTCTCTAGAGAGGGGCCATGTTGTGGGATGATGTATAGGGACGCTACTTGTTTTGTTGCTGTTCTTACAATGATAAATGAAACCCCCAGCTCTTAAGTATGAGTCAGTATTTTACCTACAACTTTATGAATAAATATGATCATTTTCATTTCATAGGCAGAAAGGTGAAGTGTCTAACTGAAGCTCGCAGGCAATGGTGACCCAATGACTTTCTTTTCGTACTCCAGAAAGAGGACTTTGCACATCACCAGAGTCTCTCAAATAATGAGCCCTACAGCAAGCCTGGGTTGTGATTTCAATCTACTGCTCTCCTAAGCGAGGTTCTTCTGTACATTTAACTCTTGTCCCCTAACCCTCTACACCCAGGTAAATTCATGCATTCAACATAGGGAAGGCAGCAAGTTTACGCCCATCAAACTCAGGAGACGCTAGCCGGGTTCACCAAGTTTATGCCCATCAAACTCAGGAGACGCTAGCCGG
>NW_004567127.1:2702802-2730787 GCF_000260355.1 Condylura cristata | reverse complement strand
GGGTTCACCAAGTTTATGCCCATCAAACTCAGGAGACGCTAGCTGGATTCAGCTTTGAATGGCTCGTCAGCCACCACCCTGGATGTGCACTAGATTTGACTCTTTTATCCTCATGTCTCAGATTCATTCCTTTCTGTCTAGCCCCTCCATCACCTGTCGGAGACCAGGCCAGATGTCAAAGTCCAGCTCTGACAGGTGGCTGGTCAGGGGTCTTTTTCCCTGAAGGATGAGAGGGCGTCGGCGAAATGATCAATTGAAGCAGACACTGACACTCTAGCTGGTGCAAGTATCTCCTACTGAGCATCTCAGAGGGTCTTTATTTACATGTTAAAGCAGGCAGTGAGATTACATCAACAAAGGCATTGAAGCAAAGTAAAAATAATTGTTATATATTTTTCATAGTCACTTGTAGACCCCTGTGGCCTCATACCGGAAAGAGACTTATTTGGTCATTTTAAGAAAAATATAAGCAACAATTAAGGCTTCTAAATGTAGCTCATTTCCCAGAATAATCAGTCACCTGGGACATTTGGCAATGTTTAACTACCTTACTAACTCCCTAATATAGATTCTTATCCTTATATCCTATTGTTCTAAAAATCATATTAATACTTTGTTTTCCCAGAAGTTCTACTACTGCAACTTATCGTTCTTATCTAACTCCTGTAACCATTGTCTATCTTAGTCTGTTCTAGGCTAAGGATATCTAACCTCCACGTCACCTGCGAAGTGCTGACCTTTAGAGCACACCAGAAAATCTACTTATGCTGCAAGCACACCTCCTGGTGAGATTCCAGTCACCCGCCACCCTTAGCTAAACACAATTTTGTTCCCCATTGTCTTCAGAGCCATGGCCTGTTTTTCCTAGCCTCTTGCAATGTCAATTTCTGTTGTGTATTATGTCAATTAATACTTTAACCAAGTTAATTTAGGCAGGCCAATCATATAACCAATTTTAGACTATTATTAACCAAGAACAAATGAGGAAGTTTCAGCAGGCGTTGCTGTGGAGACTCCCAAGGTTGCATCTTCTTTGGAGGTTTAGAAAACCCCTCGTCTTCTTTGGGAGCCCCCCCAAGGCCCGGACCATGTCAAAAACAGCCCTGGTTGCGTGGCCTACGTCAGTCACCACTCGTAACTTAAGTTTCCTGACTTCTTGCACCTATGCTTCCCCACGACAAACCCTCCAAAGTCTAAACCTCCTCCAAAGTCGTTTTGTCAATGTCAGTTTCATTCAGAAGCTTTCATACGGCAGCCATTAGGCCGATGTTGGAGAACAGTTATGACGTGCGGTTCAAGCACGCTCAGAGGACGTCACTAAATGACGAACAGCGAGTGGCAAAGATGTTAATGCATGTGTGAGAGAACTGGGGATGATTGTGTCTTCTTGCTTCTCTAGAGTCCTCAGTTTTCCGCAGTGAACACTCATGTTATAGTAAGATAAAAATAACTGGATTTACTGATAAAGAGTGATGACGGGGAATGCAGGGCAGTATAAAATAGAACAGCAAAGAGATTCAAATTTTTACTATTCATTTGGCACAACGTACCAAAGGGCTATCAGGAGCCACTGCGGGCCACAGAGAGGGTTGGGCCCGCAGTTTAGAAAAATATTGCATAGCTTTCATCGATGATTCTAATTTTCGGAATCTGCTGTGTAGAAGGGTGGTTCTCAGAGTTTGATCTAGACCCACAGTATCAGTATTACCTGGGTCTTCTTTAAAATGCAAATTGCCAGGTCCCACCCAGGCCTGCTACTTTATCAATGCAGAAACTGAGCCCCAGAAGGCAAGTTGAAGGGGAGTCTGAGGTGGTTCTAAGCCAAAGGCAGATGAGAATCACAGCAGAGAAAAAAAAACAAAACAGCAAGTTCCGTGTCTGAACAAAGGTGCCAGGGCAAATAGCTAGTGACACACATTTCCACCTTACTTGAGATTCTGTGAAATTCCAAGGATGCTGTGCGTTCAGCAGGGAAATTGCCAAACAGGTTACAGTCTGACGCACACACAGTGACCGCACACTGGCCCTCGGGACGTAGGAGCTGGGGCAGGGATGCGAATGAAAATTCTCCAGGTGGGTCTCCCACAGTGTTTGCTTCTGAGCTCTAGGAATGGTTCACTCATTCACACAAAAACTGAAAAATAAAACGATCCTAAAACTAAACACAAACAAAGGAATCTGAGTAGCGAGTCGATAACCTAACCACGCAGAGGAAAGAATTCGGGCGACGTTCTGGATGTAGCTTGCTATGTGCTCGCTCTCAATGGGAGATATTCTAGGGACGAAATTCTTCAAGTACATTTAATTTTACTTATTGGTTATTGCTTATGATCATGCTGTTGGGATTCTAGAACTACTCTACGAATATTATAGCACAAAGCAAACAACACCTTGACGGCATTACGCGGTGGCAAAGCAGCATCCACTCTGGAAACTCTGGCTGTGTTAATTATAAGGCAAAAGGCACTCTGCAGATAGATTAAGGTTATCTTAATTAGGGTGATTATTCCAGACTATCTGAACAGACCCGGTGCATAGATGCTGAAGGCAGACGAGTTCATCAGAAGATTCCAAAGTGGAGGAGGATGCTGGAGAGCTTTGGGCCATGAGAACTCACCTGCCCAGTGTTGGTGAAGACGGGTCAAGGCAGCCATGAACCCAGTGGTCAGAGTCTCTAGAAGCTGGGAGTGGCCCTTAGCCAACACGCAGCAAGAAAATACGACCTTGCCCTACAAGGAACAGGAAATGATCGGACATAATCTGAGCGGGCGAGATTCTCCCCTGACGACTCCAGAAAGCCTCGCTGTCCAGCCAACGTGAGGGTGTAGCGGAGAGACCCAGACCTCCAACCTACAGGAATGTAAGATGGGTGTTTGAAACACTAAATGTGTGGTAATTTGCTAGGTGGTGTTAGTTTGCTGTCACCAAGTACATCGGTAATTCAACAACAGAAATGTCTTCTCTCGGGATGCGGACCCAGACTCAAGTGTCGGTAGGTCAGTGCCTCTCAGAGCTGTGGGGGCAGAGCTGTCCAGCTCTCTCCCTGGCCTGGTGATGACCGTCTCTCCCTATGTCTGCACGCCAAGCTCCTCGGTATGTGCCCCTCCCCTTTCTGTAAGGACACCCATTCTATTGAATTAGACCCACTTTATTTTTTTCAGGTCTATTTTATTTATGCACACAAAAACAGGGGTCTAGACCAAAGGGGTGGGAGACAGACTGGGAAGCAGAACAGGTGGGTCTACTGAAATACACTGCTGAGGGGAGCCGCTGGGAGACAGAAGACATCTGCTCTATGCCGCGTGGGTCATCTCCCTGGCCAGGGACCGAACTCATGCTGCAGTGGCTGTGGAAAGCTTCAGAGTGCTGGTTTTAACCCCTGCACCACCAGGGAGGCCCTAGAAGCCACTTGATTAATTTCATTTTAACTCGAATATTTCTATTGAATCCCTGCCTCCCCTAAGATCACACTTGTTAGGGAATTCACTATAGATTGGTAATAAGTAAAAAATATGTGACTGCATGGAATATATCAGAATAATCACATTTACTTACGTCTTTTACAGGGTCTCCATCCATGTCAACTGAAGGACCTCAAAAGCAGTGGTTCATCACAGTGTGCCCCCAGCAGCCAAGTCCTGATTTCTAACCACCACTGCCCTCTAAGACCATCAAGACACTCTGAAAAAAATACCTGCTTCTGGTTTTTATGCAGGGCAAACACAAGTGAACCTGGATTCTTGGTATGCCAGAAAGAAAGGAAATACTTAAAGATTAATGAGGTCGTGTCAAAAGGACACAGGATCCTGCTTGAAGGGGTCCCACCGGCCAAGTTTGGGATAATTTGAACATCAAAAAGAAAATGACAGTAATGGATTATAATCCATTGAAGTTTTTTTTTTTTAAGTCCGAGTCCATAATCATTCTCAGAAAAGGGACTTTTAAGAAGAAGAATGTCATCTAATAAATGCAGGAGTGATCGAATTAGAAAATCACTTATTTCAGCTCCTCGTGTAACAATTGACTCAACTAAGGTTCATCGGCAGACGCCGAGTTCAGGCAGTATCCGTGTGTTACCACAGAAATTATTTATTGATTGTAAAAGGGAAAGGAACCTTATTAAAGACAGAGGTTTAGCAGAGACTCTTCTGCCGGATCAGACTCAGCATTCCCAGCGGCAGAATAACATGACACCATTTGAGCCTTTCCGTGGAGGTACACCTGGCCTAACATACACCTGTGGGTCTTTGTTTTAAGATTTTATTTATTTGTGCACATAGAACTGGGGTACAAGCCAGAGGTGCAGGAGCTGCTACAGCATTCACCAGAGACAGACTGGGGAGCCGAACAGGCAGATCGATGAGGTACACTGCTGAGGGGAGCAGCAGGGTGGCAGGAGAGGTCTGCTGCGCCCTGTGGGTCAACTCCAGTGTGGGGATCAAACTCACATTGAGGCAGCCATGGCTTGACTTAGCTTCACAGTGCAGCTCTCTGCTCGTGGACCATTTTTGTCCCAAAATAGTTAACTTGAATGCAGCAACAAGCGACCTATACATCCAGAATGTGGCACATTCCATAGAAAACTAGTCTGGACTTTTCACAAGAGTCCATGTCATAAAGCAGTCAACAAACAAAAACACCCAAAGGCTAGAGGCCGAGAAACTGAAGAAGGGGACAACCGGGAGGGAGGAACAGGGAGTATGGTGGTGTTTCATGGGTGACATGGTGGACGGAGAACTATGGAGACTACAGTGATGGAAGAAAAAAAATACTTAAAAATAAATTCGAAAAAAGAGAAGAAACGGAAAAAATGCCACGTGCCATGTACAACTTTCCTTGGATTCGCTCTCTTCAGTAAGAGGCAGATTGGAAACCCCAGTGGGAAATCAATCCTAGGTTCTACTGTGACACATATTGCTAACTTTCTTCCGTGCGCTGCTGATGTTGCTTATGTTAGAAAATGTCCTTGACTTCACAGACACAAGCTAAAGTTACCGGCTCAGGGCCACGATATTGGCAAGTTATTTAAAATAGTCGAGAAGAAAAATGTGTGGAGCCAGCGTTTACCAGGTCCTGAGAGATAAACACTTGGGAAATTTGCAAGTCACTTGTCAAACGGTTGCTGTAAAATTAGCTTGGGGTCGACCAAGGCTGGAGACGTTATATACCACGGGTAGGGTCGACCCCATGGATGAGGGCGCCAAAGCCCCCGGTGGCCCTTCATCAGCACCACACATGTGTCAAACACGGCTGACCGGTGTGACAGCTCAGGTAGCCTTGGGTTCAGTGTGGTATTCGACCCTTGCGGAAATTTAAAATTTTTCAAAATAAAAAGCTGGGGGGAAATGTCCTTTGTTCTTGGGAATCCCAAAAGCCTCAGCGAGAACATGGCTGAAAGAGAGCGGGGCTGAGCCACAACCCAGGAAGGGACCACCGGCCTCTGGGTGTCCAGGTGGAGGACCCCTCCGGAGGCCGGGCTGGGCCCCCAGGCCAGGACCCCGCTTCTGAGCCCTCCTGTCCCTTTCCCCTCAGACTGGAGCCGCACTGCTGGGGTGCATTGCCCCGGTGTACCAGACGCTAGAAAACATGCAAAACTCACCCCTTGGAGGACGGGACTCAGGAGGTAACTGAGGCACCCAGGGGCCTGTCTGTGACCCTCCTGGTTTTTCTGTCCTTTCCTCCCATCTTTTTTTTTTTTTTTTAAAGATTTATTTATTTATGCACACAGAACTGCGGTGCAGGCCAGAGGGTGAGAGGATTCCCCAGAGACAGAGCGGGGAGCAGAAGAGGCAGATGGATGAAGTCCACTGCTAAGGGCAGCAGCGGGGGACAGGAGAGGTCTGCGCGCCCCGTGGCTCAGCTCCCCAGCAGGGCTGCACTACCTTCGCTGTGCTTTGTACCACCAGGAGGCCCAAGGCTTGCTCCTGTCCTTCTCCAGCCTCTCCACCAAATCCCGCTGTGTGCTGCCAGTTTCCCTCAGGAATGCCTCCCCAGCCCAGCCCAGCCCCAGCCACCCTTCTAGAAGGAGCCCAGGGTCTTCTCTGTAGCACCCCGGGTCACCTGTCCCTCCTCCTCACGTCCCTGACCCTGACGTCTGCCTGTCACGTCCTGAGCTGACTGGACGTCGGGGTTTCAGGGCAGGTCTGGTCACCACAGGTGGGAGCGAGGCGCCCACTGGAGACCCCCGAAATGCGTGTGGGCTTGGCTGCTTCTCTCCTGTCTCTTCTCGGTCACCTCCTTCTCTTCCCCATTGTCCTCTCCTCCTCTTCCTCTCCCTGTCTTCTTGCCTGTTGGTCCCGGCTGGCTGAGCTCTCCCTAGCTTATTTCCCTCCCTTCTCTGCACCGCTCTGGGCCACCAAGGCCGAAGGAGCCTTGCCCTGGACTCTGGCTCCTGCTCCGCCCTGGGGCTTCCCCAACAGTCCTCTCCACAGCAAGAAGAGAACCCGCTTCAGAGAAACGTGGCCGCCCAGACACTGCTCATTCAGCTGCTCCGTCCCAAAGACGCCCAGCCTCACAAAGGAAGCGGTGTGGGGCTGTGGCAGCTCTCACATCTGCATCACACATTTGTTTCTCTCCCACCCCCTCTCCACCCACCTCCCCCTTAAATTCCCCGAATTGATTCTTGTGGTAAAAATCTCACACGTTTTCTTCATCTCTATGCAAACTGAGCAGGATTGACAGCCCAGCCTCCGGTTGCCAGGCTCAGTTATCTGTCCCCCTCTGAGGGGCAATCTTTGAGCTCCGTGACAGTGCCTTCGAGCGATGGCCCTTGTGCCGGCCGGTGCCCCGGCCCGGGCAAGCGCCTGACCTCTGCTCATGTGTGGGACCTTTGGAGGAGGTAACCAGAGCCGCTGCCTGCCAGTGATTCCTGTTCTCTAAAGGGATCAGAGTGTCATTAGAAACCTCGCCTGCCGAGGTGGGGCAAATGTAACCAATTTATTAATACTGAAAACCAATGTGTGAAATTGGACCAGGAGAAGGGCGCCCGCTCCCCACTTCCTGCTCCCCGGCAGCGCAGAGCGGGCCGGTGTACAGAGGGTTCTGCCTTGGGCGAGGGGACGTGGTGTCCTAATCGCATGTGATTGTGACAACAAATACTCTTGGCCGGAGCTTCAAAGGGCTGGGAGATAATTGGATCCACCGTCCGGGCTGTGAGGCCCCAGCCTGCAGGTTTTAGAGCAGCTGTAAAGGGCAGGACGGTGGGGCCCGGGCCCCTCTGTGCCAGCTGCTCCTCACGACGGGGGCCAGGTGAGAGTGGGCAAGAACGCGTCCGCCCTCCCGACAGCCGTCTCTGCAACACTGATGTTTCAGGGGGGTCTGTTGCGCCACTGCCTCAGACTGGGCAGGCTCATTGCTGATTTGGACAAGTGAAAAAGAATCTTGGAGGGGCCCTCTCTGGTGGCAGGACTGGTTAAGGGGCAGCACTGGGGAGCTATCAGCCGGGGTGCTGACCCAAGGGCGCAGCAGACCTCTCCTGTCCCGCCCGCTGCTCCCCTCAGCAGTGTAATTCAGTCTGCCTGTTCTGCTCCCCACTGTGTCTCTGGTGTGTTCTCTCACCCTCCTGTACCTCTGGCCTGTACCCCAGTTCTTGTGTGCATAAATACATAAATCTCTAAACAAGAAGAAAAAGAAAAAGAATCTTGGATCTCATGGTAAATTTGGCAGGCTTTGATACTAAAGCAGGAGAGCAGGTACACAGGCAGACTAGTGGGCAGGGAGGCAGGGAGGCTGGGAGGCTGGGAGGCAGGGAGGCTGGGAGGCTGGGAAGTAGAGAGGCTGGTAGCTGGGAGGTAGGAAGGCTGGGGGGTCAGGGAGGCTGGGAAGCTGGGAAACAGGGAGGCTGGGAGGCTGGGAGCCTGGTAGCTGGGAGGTAGGGAGGCTGGGGGTCAGGGGGGCAGGGAGGCTGGGAGGCTGAGTGCAGGCACCAGTTGAGCCTCCCAACCTCCCACCCCCTCAATCTCTGTGCTCTCTCTCTGGCTTCTCCCTTCCCCCCATCTCTCAACCTGTCTTCGTTCTTCAGCCCAGGTGCCTGCATATGCGTGCGCCCCCACCTCCCCCCACTATCCCCCCCACCCCCCCGCTCCTTGGCTTCTCTGCATGGGTGTCCGTGATCATAGGTGTGCGGGCCCATGCTCACACTCCCAAGCACCTTCTGCATCCACACAGTATCACTGCAATCTGACGGAAAGCAGAGCTTCAGGTGGCGGCCATGGGGTCTGGTGGCTGGAGGCAACAAAGAGCCTGAGTAGCTCCATTTTCCTTCAGGCTCCTTAGCCCTTCCCTATAAATGGACTGAGGTTGATCTCCCGGATGGGGTGAAGCCTCTCTCTAGCAGAGAAGTTTGCTTCAGGGCAACAAGCCTGCTGCGACGCTAGGGCCCTAGAAGACAACCACGTCGAAGACATGAGCAGCCAGTGTGGGAGCGTAGCCGTGTGGCGGGTGACTGGTGTACCTGCACCGCTGAGTCTCCACACCAGCACCTGCAGGGTTAGGTGTCGCTGATGCTCAATTTTCAGTTAAGAGGAGCTTAGCGAGCTAATGAATTAGCCCAAATTATAGGTTAAGTAGCCAGAATTCCAGCCCATCTTTATGCAACTGTGTCCTTCACCCCCAAGTCTAAGGAGTGGCAAAACCACAACACTTTTGGATTATCTGATGCGATTGTCAAGAAGCAAATACAAGGAATTTTGCCAAGGATGCCTTGGGAAGTCTTAAGGTGAGCGGGCTCACCTTAAAATTACTAGACACGGGCCCTCCCTGGTGGCGCAGCTGGTTAAAGCACTGCACTGAGAAGCTAAAGCCACTTCAGCATGAGTTCGATCCTCGCCTGCCCCAGAGGTGACCCCCAGGGCCCAGCAGACCTCTCCTGACCGCCCGCTGCACCCCTCAGCAGTGGACTTCATCAGCCGGCCTGTTCCACTCCCCACTCTGTCTCTGGTGAAGCCTCTCACCCCTGCCCCACACCTCTGGCCTGTGTCCCAGTTCTGTATGCATAAATAAATACATCTTTTAAAAAAAATACTAGACACGCCTTTCACAAGAGCATAAATAAAAGGTTATGACAAGGCAGGGAAACTTTAGACACTTATAGAACATCAGGATGTTGGGAGTTGGCAAAAGATATCATCATTACGCAAAACTGTGGGAGGGAAGATGAGAGCCAGTTTCTGTAGACCCCTCATGGTTTATGCTCTGGCCAAGTGTCTTTCACTTCGTACCATGTGACCAAATGTCATGTCTTAACACTGTCCAACAGGGAAGACTGAGTAGTCAATCTTCAATTAGCTTCTGGTTCTTGTCAAAGGACAAACACATTAAGTGAAGAGCGCCCTGGTGAGGGATCAAGGATGGCTATTTGACGATGTTGATGGGGTCCCTGGGCCCTAATGCTGTTGACCTCACGAGTCCATTTCTTCTTCCGGTGCACGACAGTGCTGTGTTCTGCTCTGCCAGTGCTGAGAGAGTGAGCTGCCTCCCTTCCGGGGAGCTGCGCTCCGGCCCGCCTCTGCAGGGCAGCAGGTCCTGGGGCTAAGTGTGACCCGAAGAAGAAGTAGCTTTCTCTTCACCGGGAGGGAGGAAGCCCACTTGGGCTCCAGCACTGCTGAGATCTAGGTGAAAATTGCACCCCTCCAACTCCACGTGTCCATCCTGAGATCTAGGGGAACAGCTCTGTCCCTCCCTTCTCTTATAGCTTGCTGCTCCAGCAAATCTGCTTACGGGAATAATTTATCAGTAGGACCAAAAAACCCAATGAGCCAATGAAGTCATATTTATGTATTTGAGTGTCATTTTCAAAGTGGGAAAAGAAGGCAGGTTTTGCCCCAAAAGTCTATAGAAGCAGGGAAGTTACTCCCTGAAGGTTTGAAACGTGGGTTGTCTTCGGAGAGCTGAATTAGTAAAATTTGCACTCAAAAGCAATGCTTAGTCACCTGTTGGAAGAGTGACGACTCCAAAAAATAATAATGGCAGCAATAATGCCAAGGATTGACCATGTCTCAATTCACCCAAAAGTTGAGACGAATCTGCCCCAGGAGAGGACACTGAAGTGTAAGTGTAATTTGATAAGAGGAAATGGGATGAAAAATACGCTGTTGTCTCTGGAGAATGAATATAAACAGAGATTGGTCCTGTGGGATTTAAAAGAAAATCCTAAGAGCAGTGATCTTAATCTTTCAGAGGTGAAGAAGCCACTTAACGACTTGGGTCACTGCATTCTCGGTAAAAGCTTTTCTGTAACGGAAGGTTACAGACTGGTGGTTGATAGGCCAGGCTTGACCCACAGACAAGTTTGCTGGGCCCACAGTGGATGGACTCACGGTTGCTATTTTTAGTGACTAGGTTGTCAATTTATTTTACACAAGAAAATCCAAATTTCTAGCTCTAAAGAAAAGTAGGGAATTGGATTAACCATACTGATATCAATGGGCTGGAGCTCTAGAATAGTATACACGTGTACACATTTTCCATTTTGCCACAGTCCCCACTATTCCCTATCACCACCTGATCCCTGACCTGTTTTGCAAATCCATGTTTCACTCTTTAGAGCCTCTATTGTCTTTGAGTATGTGACTCCTTCCTCCTCCCCCGTAAGTAAGCTTTCATTTAGCTACTTAAGCTGTTAACTTCTTAAGATCTTGGGCTCTCCTTGTTCTGATTCCGTCTCGTCATGCAGAATTCTGAGGATTTGGTTTGTCATACACCTTATCTGTGAGGACAGGATGCACTGATCTGCCAGCACCTTTTTTTGCTCTATTTGAATAGATCTGCACAGAGTCCATGTAAAAGACTCCAACTTTGGGCTCAGATGGGTCTGGTTCCAATCCTGGCACACACAAGGCAAGATCATCACGAGGCCAGTGGGTACCCTGCCAGTTACCTTTTCCTGGAGATGCTGCCCTGCGTCTCCTTGGGCCACACACCGTAATCAAATGGCAAAAACATTTTTACCAGCAACACTGATGTTCTGAAGTCATCAATAATTACTTCCTCAAATCCAACCAACCAACCAACCAACTTTAGTTTCTTTAGATGTAGTAGACTTTCCCAAAGCGTAGAAAACATGGATGCAAAGCAAAATCTATGATGGTTTTCTACCGTAGAAGGGCAGAGGGGGCAGTGGTGGCTACAACATAGATTTTGAACTGGAGACTTGTCTTCAAGCCAAGTACTTTCCTTGTTTAACCATGTGAATTTAATAAAGTCACTAAGTATGTTGAATCCCCAACATAAAAATTTCCTGTTTATACACCTAATAGAAATTGTGTGAGGCTCTAATGAAATAAGATGGAGAAGAACATAGCTAAACTAGCCTATGTATGGATTTGCCAAGATCAAAATTTAGTGGTAGGAGAGGAATCTAGAAAGTCCCTCCAAGAGGGATACAGGGCACAACAACCCTTACTGTCTGGGAAGATGCCTGCTCGGCCTCGTATGTGGTTCCCAATGAATGACAGGAGCGTCCCAGAGACCGCCAAGCCAGGGCCCAGTGGGCTGGCTTCTAACAGCTCCCAGACTTGGGTGGCAACTTGCCCACAGAACACGTTTAGTAATCAGTGACTACAGGGAGGGAGACAGAAGGCTGCCACCTTGAACCAATCCACGCCTCTTAGCCCACCTGGCACTGGCCTCTCCAGGTGACCGACTTTACTTAGTTTTTATTTTATGATACATAAGAACAGATGGGAAAATTTCAGGACTGAACTTAGTGTCAATCAAAGCTGTGACTCCCCATTGTTAGGGACCCGCCTGCCCCTCAGGCTTCTTTGGCAAGCAGGCTGGGGTGAGATTCATGCATTGACAGGGAGATGGTTAGAGAGATACGGCTTCTCCCAAGGCTGGAATTGAAACTCAACCTCAACTAAGTTAAGCCATCTTCAATTAAGACTGGCCCCTTTCGCCAGCCAGCTTTCAGGAGCCGAGACAGCATCTCCCCAGGCCCAGAACGGAAACAGTTTATACTAAAATTCTTTACATTTTCACTTCTTCTTGGCTCTTACAGTAAATCCTGGATCCCAATTCTGGATCTCCCCCCAATAAGTGCTAAGGAGGAAAGTTATAAGCACAATATGTAAAGAAAATATATTGTTTTTACTCCAGTTGTGTTTTCTCAGAAAAAAGATTATATTCAGAGTAAACCAAGGCTAATGTACCACCTGTCTTTTCATCAGAGTGTGGGTTTGTGGGGGTAACCCCAAAAATGAAGGCAGTGATAGTCATATACCTGTCTTACCATTTTGTTCAGAAAAGTAAATAGAAAATGCCTAGAAAAGCATTCTACAGTGTGCCACACCCATTCTTGTTTCTATGTAGCATAAATGAAAAATGGGTTCTTCACCTTAAGAAAGACTTTTAAAAGTGGATAGGAGAAAATAGTAATAATAAAAAAGCATACTTTATAACCACACGTTGAATTTCCAGAACTTTCGCGACACGTTCATTTCCTTATCAGATACACAAAATTTTCTTTGAGAGTTTTCAAATTTCTGAAAACCAGGATTGCTTTTTTCCCTCTGCACATGACTAGATTTCCTCCCTATGCAGAATTATTTGGATACACTTGCTCTTTCATAGAATAAGAGTTCACACATGAGCATGTGCACTCACACACACACTTTGTTTTATAACATATAGTCAATATAAAACTGCACCTAGTGTCTTTGTGGGACTGAATGGATGGACGGAAAGTGAGGTGGCAACAACCCGCGTCTTCAGCCCGCGCTCAGGGACTCAATGGTCACGGGTTAGTAGAACAAGGAGTCAGAACTGGGTCCTTTTAGAACACAGTTCACATCCGGTTTCTGTCCACTCTCCACGCCGAAACTGGCTCTAACCGAAATTTGTGTATCTGATAAGGAAATAAACGTGTCGCGAAAGTTCTGGAAATTCTTCTTTTATCTTTCAGTAGTATCCGCATGAGTGAGTGTGTGTATGTGAACGTGTGCATGCACAAGCTTGTGGCTTGAGAACAAAAGTGCAAAATGTTCCGGCTTTCCATGAAAGAACTCACAGATGGAGGAGGAGACCCTTGTGAAAAACCAAGCGCAAAAAGGCTCTCAGATACATCCTGCAGCTCTACTAGATGGTGGGAGCAGAAGAGGCAGCGTCTACCTCTTGGAGGAGTCAAAGATTTTGCAGAAATGACACTGGGACAAGCATTCAAGGATCGAAGGAGGTGGCTGGGAAGAGGGTTGGGCGGGCTTTCCAGAGACAGAGGGGAGTAACTAAGCCACAGAGTGCAGAAGTGAGTGGAAGTGGAACGAGGGGAGGAAGCCAGAGCATTGGCACAGAGAAGGGCGTGGGGGTGGCCACTCGCAGGACGGCAGGCTCCCTCCCGAGGCAACAGGGAGCAACTGGAGGCCGGACAGGTATCATGGGAAAGACCGTCCCAGGGGCTGTCGAAGAGCACTGAGATCTGAAATCGGCCCTTCCGGAGCTGTTGAAACTGTCCTGGCGAGAGAGATGAAGAAACGAAATTCCACCCAGAGCCGAGGATGAGAGGGCAGGAAGGAGCTGAGACATAATTACAAGGAGGTTAGAAGAAGGCAGAATTTATTCAACTTCTGCTCGTCCCCAGGCCCGAGACAGGCTCCTGCATAGCTACCGTTTGCGTCACCCTAACAGCAATTTTTTTTAAAGATTTATTTATTTGTGCATACAGAACTGGGGTACAGGCCAGAGGTGCAGGGCGGTGAGAGGCTTCACCAGAGACAGAGTGGGGAGCAGAACAGGCAGATCGACGAAGCACACTGCTGAGGGGAGCAGCGGGCGGGTCAGGAGAGGTCTGCCGCACCATGTGGTCACCTCCAGGGCAGGTGGGGATCGAACTCATGCGGAAGTGGCTTTAGCTTCTCAGTGCAGTGCTTTAACCCGCTGCGCCCCCAGGGAGGGCCCTGACAGCAATTTTATGAGGTAGATGGGACACCCTTAAGAAATGGATCTCGAGGGCCCTCCCTGGTGGTGCAATGAGTTAAAACGCAGCACTAAGAAGCTGACCACAGCCACTGCAGCACGAGTTCAATCGTGGCCAGGGAGGGACCCACAGGGCGCGGCAGACCCCTCCTGGCTCCCCGCTGCTCCCCTCAGCAGTGTGCTTCAGTCAGTCTGCCTATTCCGTTTACCCCTCTGTGTCTCTGGTGGAGCCGCTCACCCCCTGCACCTGTGGCCTGTACCCCAGTTCTTGTATAAATAAATAAAATATTAAAAAAAAGAAATGGATCTCGGTGAGACTGGGCCCTTCAGGGTCACAGCGGTAAATTCACAGCCGCCCTCTGGACTAAGGCTCCAGGGCGCTCACAGCCGAAGGCCGAGGCTGCCAGGGAGCCAACAGTCCTCATTTCTCTAAACTCTGTGGCAGTCTCATGTGCCCCCCGAAGGAGGGCCCCTCCCGCAGAGCTGGCTCCCGAGGCCAAGCCGGTTCTCATTCTTCTGGGTCTGTTCCTTTCCCAGCGTTGCTGTTGTTGCACGTTGTGATGAAACGAGAGGCTTAAAACAATATGAATCTGTCATCTATGGCTCTGTGGGTCAGAGGTTCAACAGGGATCTCCCAGGGTGAAGAACAAGATGTCGTCTGGACTGGAGTATTTTCTGGAGACTTTGGGGGTGATTCCCTCCTGGCCTGTGCCAGCGTGGCTCGTGACCTCTTGCTGTAGGAAGGACAGGGTGCATTCCACCCTGCTGACCTTCTCTCACTTTCCAGGCGCCTTCTGATGGCCCTAGGTTCACCTGGATAACCCAGCTGACTTGCCCTGTTGTAAGATCAGCTGAATTAAACTTGTCACAGAACTGAGCACTTTCACGGCATAGGAGTGAGCATCTCCGAGGGGCCCTTATTCCGGCTACCGTGACATTCTTTATGCGTCTTAGATTTGAACAGTGTCTGGAAATTTGCAAGGAGCAGTGGTAAATAAAGAGTTAACTGGCTATCCAAGAAACACAGTGAGCTCTGAGTGTGGGAGTGTGGTGCGGGCTGTTGGGCCCGGCAGTCACATCCCGAGAAATGCTCATCAAGCCATGACCAGTAGAAACCAGGACACCAGTCACCTGGGAAACCAAGTAAACATAAACACACAGCCATCCATCACTGCCATCTGGAAAAAATCCGCAGTGAGGGGCTTTCTGTTAGGCCCAGCGCCAGTATTTATTTGTGTAGCTGGGGATCCCAGACCAGTCCTCTGTCAGTGATGCTTCAGTGAGGTGCTTGGAGCTGAACCTCAGCCTGGAATTAAAACATACCCCCGTCCAAGTGGATGCGGACGTAAATGCTAACAGCACACAGGTCGCCCAGAAAGTAGATGTCCCTGCATCTCAACACTCTGTCAGCCGGGTTGGGGGGCGGCGGCGGGTGGGGGGTGCTGTGATCTTGCTGGCAGCATCATCTTTAGGAAAGCCTTTATCCCGGCAACGTGCCTGCGTCCTGCCGCTGGAGTGTCCAGGAGGCTGGGCCTGCCGGCTCTGCTGGGCTCCGGGAAGAGGGCGCAGGGCCAGATGGCTGCACACAGGGGCACACCGAGTGACGTGGTTCTCCTCCCAGGAGGCCTTATTGTTGGTCAAGAATGTGTTTTCAGTTGTCGCTCCAGCAGGGGCGAGAGATTTGCCTTGCTCCCCCACATGTTCTCACCCTGCCCCCCAAGTGATTAAAGACATTTACACGGCAGCTGGCTGGGGTTTGCAGGGGCAAGGCTAAGGCATGGATCACAGCAAAGTGACGTGACCCGTGCAGGGACAAGCCTGTGACCTTGACCTCCGAAGTGCTGTGTCCTTTAACAATAACAAGCTCCTGCCTGTGTCTCCGTCCGAGTCCACACGTGCTGAGGCGCGCCTAGCTGTGGCCAGAACACTCAGACCAGACTGAGTATCAGCTAATTGTCTCCTGCCTTGAAGATCCATCGGGGACTCCGAGGTTGGTGATGCTGAGAATCACATTCTTGGTGCCCCGGGGTGCGGGGTGCAGACCCCGAGTCTCATCACGGCCACTGTGTGAGTCCTGAAGGCTCTGTGGTAAGCTACAGTCACCATCTGGCAAGAAGCAACACTCAAAGCATGGCAGGGAAAGGGACTTTGCAAGTGGATGCATGTGCAGGCGAGTCAGTTGGTCACCTCTACCCTGACTGGGCTTTGACAGGTGCTTTTTGCAATTTTTATCACTTGTCACCGGTTGGCTGTGGCAGAAGCGCCCTGGGCCCACACCGCCCCAAGCAAGTCACAGACACATTTTTAAATTTTCTAATGGCCACATAAAAGTAAAAGAAAGAGGAGAGATTACTTTTAATACTGTATTTTATTTAAACATATATATCTAAATATTATAATTACCATTTTGCAGATGGTCATAGAAGAGGGCTCATGAGCTATTTTTCATTTCTTTCTGGTGCCGATGCTAACAGCACACCTCAGTTCAGACTTCCCACATTTCAAATGTCTGCATGTGGCTTGTGGATAGTGTATTCAGCATCGTGGCTCTAGATAGACTCACTTTCTCTGGGTGCTGGTTAACAGTCTTAACACTAATTAATAATGGAATAACCTTTAACAAAGAATCCTTACTTTTTAAAAAAGATTTATTTGGCCCTCCCTGGTGGTGCACGGGGTTAAAGCACAGCACTGAGAATCTAAAGCCACTTCCGCATGAGTTCGATTCCCACCTGCCCAGAGGTGACCACATGGCATGGCAGACCTCTCCTGGCCCGCCCGCTGCACCCCTCAGCAGTGTACTTCGTTGATTTGCCTGTTCTGCTCCCCACTCTGTCTCTGGTGAAGCCTCTCACCGCCCCTGAGCCTCTGGCCTGTACCCCAGTTCTGTATGCACAAATAAATAAATCTTAAAAAAAAAAAGATTTATTTACTGATGCATACAGAGCTGAGGTACAGGCCAGAGGTACAGGGAGAGAGAGAGGCTTCCCCAGAGACAGAGTGGGGAGCAGAACAGGCAGATCTACGAAGTACACTCTGAGGGGAGCAGCGGGGAGACAGGAGAGGTCTGCCACGCCATGTGGGTCACCTCGGGGCTGAGGATCAAGCTCGCACTGAAGCATTGTGGCTCTCTTGCAGTGCTGAGTCCTAACCTGTTTCACCACCAGAGAAGGCCAGAATCCTGACTTTTTTTTTTTTTTTTTTTAGAATCCTGACTTTTAATAGCTTCTTAGATGAAGATGAAGAAAAAGGCTTCAAGCTGGTAATTGGTAGATAGAAGCACCCCACATACCATGGTCCCCATAGGGCAGATGGGCAGAAAGACTCCGGCGAGTAGGAATCAAGTTAAGGTTAATTCATCCAGCTGGTTATGGCTGACAGTAATGACACTGAAGACTGACACCCCAGCTTCTGACTGAGAACCACTGTCGGCTCCTTCCTAAGCTTGCCGTCCAGCCTTCCCAACGATGGTGGGGAACCTCCCAATTTTAAGAGAAGCAAGACCGAGGGAGAGACACATTTATGCTGTGCCACTTAAAACAGCACTGTCCTTTCCACTATTTTGTCCATTTCAGAGTTCCCAGGAACATGCCTGAACATTAGCTAGTCATGTTCCAGAAAGAAAATAGACTCATCTTCATTCTTTCCCTTCCTTGTCCTTTTATGTTACTAAGTCAGATTTAATAACATGTCTCAATTTTATTTCCAGCTATCCACGGTCCCAGTTTCCTTCCCAGTTATGCTCCCAGATAGATCTGATTGTGGCTATTTTGCAGCATTAGTATTTGCCGTCTGATTGACCTGAGATACCCCTTTGCTTAGAACTCTGATGCTGTGATTTTCCTCTTGAAGTCCAAATTGCCTCTGGAAAAGGCAACCAACTTCTCACCCAAGTCATGTCTCCAAACAGGTCTGGCCCCCAGACAGAGCTGGCATGAAAAGAGGCTCAGTGTGGTACACAATGGGGGATTGTAGTCCAACTTCAAGCCAGACGGTTCTGGAGACCAGGTTTCTTCTCTGTTGATTCCTCCTCTTGCCCCCACAGCCCAGCTCCCTGACAAGCATCAAGAACAGACTGAAATGAACACAAAGATTTGTCTAAAGCATATGTGGTCCTGCTTTCTTCCTGATGAAGACACCTACAAGGTAAAGCCCAAACTCTTTAATGAGATATTTCACTGGTGACTTCTAGCAAACATTTAAGGAAGAAATTATACCAATGGGATGGGCAAGACTACGCCCCAACTCTCTTCCATGAGAGCAACTTTTCAAAGAAATGGAACAAAAGTATCAAAATTCTGGAGTCACTAGAGGCCTCCAACAGAGAATACAACCTCTGAGAAAAAAAGGAGAGAAACCGAGGCATTGTGCTCCCTGGTTTCAGACCGTACTATCAAGCAACAGTATTAAGAACACTCCGATTTGGCATAAAAATAGGGACATGGATCAATGTTCATGGGCCAAGAGCTCAGAAGTAAAGGCACAAAAAATCATTACTGAATTCACGATAAAGGAGCCATGGCCACACAGTGGGAAAGAGTCTTGTGAACAAACAGTGCCAGGAATGCTGGACAGCCGTGCACAAAAGTGAATTCTAAGTGAATGAAAGATTTAGATATAAATCCTGCAACAATGAAATACAGAGAAGTGTGCAGCAGCACTGGGACCCTGGCATTAATGTTAAAGGCCCCCAGGCAAGGGAAGTAAGAGCAAAAACAATTGGGATTACCTCTCAACAAAGCCTTTTTTTTTTTTTTTTTAAGAATTTTTGCATAGAAGAACTAGGTGTAGGTTAGAGGTGCAGGTGTGTGGGGATGAGGAGACTCACCAGAGACAGAGAAGGGAACAGAGCAGGTGGATCTACTGAAATCCACTGCTGAGGGGAGCATCAGGGAGACAGGAGAGGTCTGCTGCACCCTGTGGGTCACTCGCTGGCCAGGGATCAACGTCAGGTAGTTGTGATGATGACTCAGTTAGTGCTGAGACTAACCCCTAAGCCCCCAGAGAGGCGCTCAAGCCAAAAGGTTTTTGCATAGTGAAACATTCACACACATAAATGAAAAGACATCCTACTGAACTGTAGAAAATAGTCACACAATATGTAACCTCCCTGGAGTTAATATCTAAGACATATCAAAAACTTACACAATAAGTGAAAAACAAGCCCAATCAATGAATGGAAAACAAATAGGAAAAGACAGTTGATAGAAGAGGCTATCTAGACGCCCAGTATAATGTTCCTCTTCACTTCTAATAAAAGAAATGCAGGTTGAAACGACAATGAGAAGCTATCACACACCTCTGTGTAAGGCACATATTAAAAAACACACCCCAACAAGTGGTAGAGAAGTTTCAAACATTCTGGGAAGTTTCTATGAACAGGACAACAGGGAAGCCTTATTACATTGTGGGTGGTAATGTAAAATAGGGTAGTCGTTATGGAAAGCAATCTAGATTATCCTAAAATTAGAAATGTCCCATGACCAGGAACTTCTGCTCTTGGACATTCATCCTAAGAACATGAAACCGTCTCTGTAAAATAGCCCAGTAGATTACGGTGCTTTGCTATGGAGTGGATGCATGTAACAGCATACATGGGAAGAGTTGTAAAGCCACATCTATCTCAGATACACTGCTGTAAACCAGCAAATAAAAAAAATACAACTTTACAAAACAACCAAATCAGGAAACGACTTAAATATCCTCAAACATACCATAAAGAAATAAACTGTGGTAGATCCCTACAACAAATACATAGTAATAAAAGTTATAACTACAGTCACATACAACTTGGATGCTTATTAACCTGAGCTGAAGAAACCATACAAAAAGTAATACATGCTTTATGGAAAATTCAACACCGGGTGAAATTAATCTACAGCATTAGCAGTCTGGAGAGCAGTTGCCTTTTGGAGAGCAGTAAGAGGGGTGGTCTTTGCCATGGTCCAGGAGAGACGTGGGTAGTGGTAGTGGCATGTGGGTTACTTCATGTTATCTGGGCACTTTGCTGCCTATGTGTGTTGTGTCTATAAAAAGTGTATTTTTAAAGTCGGATTACAAAGGCAGGATGGTGATACACTGAATAGGAAGTAAGGCCAATTGTCTGAATTGACACATTCGTTGGCACCATTTGCAAGTACAAGGGAAATTTGGAAGAGAGAAATCACTGACAACTAGGTTAGCCAGAAAGTGTTTGTCTTGGCATGGGCAGAAATGGATTGCGTGTTGAGCAATGGTAGACTTTGGCCAGGAAGAGAAGGGACGCAGGGCATTCTGGGAGAGGCGCCGTCTGCGTGAGGATGGAGGGAGTGAGTTCTGCTCCTCCCGGGTGACAGAAGGGAGCTGGTTGAGAGGAGACTCTCTTTGGAGAGTGAGGAGTCATCCTCACAACATCATCCAGCCTTTTTATGGTACATTTGAGTTTACAAAGCTCTTTTTCATACTCTCTCCGAAGTGCCTCTCACAGCAACTCCATTTCTTGCAGAAAAAGACCAAGTTCAAAAGGGTTAAGTCACTTGCCCAAAGCCACTGAAGAGCTGGAGCTGTTTCCCTGGGCAAAGTAACTGTGCATTCAACCCAACCCTATGTCCACCCAGCCCTAGACTCCAGTGGGCACACCTCTGAGGAGTGTGCCAGGAGATGGATCATCAACAGTGTGACCCATGCATACGAAGCGTCTGGACAACATTTCTGCAGCTGTAGTGAAGCTATGAGAACCCAGACTAAAAGACCCCTAAATGCTAACCTTAAACATCTAATACAAAGCCTCAATAAGAATTTTGGGAAGTTTCTATGGGACTCACAGTCAGCTCCAGCCTCATCCTTGTGTTTGGTCATCCTCAACCACCCGTGACTGTATAACTATCCCTGGAAAATGCAAGTCACCTTTGGTAGCCTATCTTTGGGGAGGAAAAAAGAACTCAGATCTACAGCTATCCCTGTGTCGATGAGGCCACAATCACTGCGTAGGCCTGATTTCCAGACTCATAAAAGCTGTAGCAAATAAATAACCATCTTGAACATCGAACTGTATAGCAGCCCCTAACTTTTCCCTGATTATAAAGTTAACGTACAGTCCTTTTTAGAAAATAAGCAATACAGAAATAGGGGGAAAATCCAAATTATTCATAAATCAATGGTATAAATATTCTGTGAGATGTTGAAAAGTTCTGTATGCCCTCCCTGGTAGCACAATGGATTAGGACGCAGCACTGCAGGCTAGCCATGGCCACTCCAGTGAGAGTTCGATCCCCGGCTCCCAAGGTTACCCACAGGGCGCGGCAGACCTCTCCTGTCTCCCTGCTGCTCCCCTCAACAGTGGACTTCATTGATCTGCTTGTTTTGCTCCCCACTCTGTCTCTGGTGAACCCCCTCACCCCCTTCACCTCTGGCCTGTACCCTGGCACTGTATGCATCAATAAATAAATCTTTTAAAAAAAGAAAAGCTCTGTAAGTTGTAAGGATAATTACACAGCCTGGTGACTGTGCTCAATTTCACTGAGTAAGTTAAAATTGTAGATTTTTGTTATGTATATTTTGTCACAATAACAAAACAACCCTTGAAGAATTTTAAACAGTCTGGGCAGTGGGCAAACCTGTCCTCTTCGACACTCTACACTTATTATCAGTTCACTAGCACCCTTTCCCCTTCATCAGTGGTCTGTCCATTTGAGGGTCTTTGTGGCTGCAGGAAACTCACTCTACTTCTTAATTCTGGGGTAAGCAAACTACCATCCATCATCCAAAAACATGGCCCTCAGCCGTTTTGATTAAACTCAGCTGTGCTCTTGCATTTACACATTGTGCCTGCTTTTGGGCTACGCGGCAGAGCTGACGAATACGACAGGGATCCGGTGACTCACAAGCTTGTATTTACTGTCTAACCCTTTACAGAAAAAAATTTGTGCAGCCTCTGTGCTAGACTGAGTCAGCTAGTGAGGCCTATCTGCCGCCCAGGGATGGGCTCAGAAATGGGTATGTGGTTTAACTGTTCTAACCAGAGTGGATCACAGGGATTTTGCTTGGCTTACTGGGGAAAGGAAAACTCACTCCTCTGAATGATGGTGGTTTTCAGATTTGAGGCTTTGAAATACCACAGTCAATTTGGCTATTATACAGGAACAGCGAAGGAAGAAGTTGCACATGAAGAAAATGAGAGAAGTGAAGAGTAACGTGGCAGGGTCTAGAGGAGACGTTGCAGCTTTGGATTAAGCCATGTCTGAAGTTGTTCATGTCTCTGGATTTTCCATTTTATTAGCTTATATATTCACTATTACTTAAGGCAACTTGAGTTTGGTTTTGTGACTTGTAACCAACTCATTCTAATTAACACATATTGCTATGTTCTTTATTACAGCAATAACATTACTGCTACATTCTACGTCTAATGGTGGCATTGTATTTTATCTTTTTTTTTTAAAGATTTATTTATTTGTGCATACAGAACTGGGGTACAGGCCAGAGAGGTGCAGGGGTAGTGAGAGGATTCACCAGACACAGAGCGGGGAGCAGAACAGGCAGATCAATGAAGTACTCTGCTGAGGGGAGCAGCGGGCAGGTCAGGAGAGGTCTGCCGCGCCCTGTAGTCACTCACCTCCGGGGCGGGGGTGTTTCGAACTCATGCTGAAGGGGCTTTAGCTTCTCAGTGCTGAGCTTTAACCCGCTGCGCCACCAGGGAGGACCCGTATTTTATCTTAATATGTTTTACTTAGCCACTTTCCTAATATTTAGAACTTAGATTGCTTAATTCTGAGCTATTAAACCTACAAAAAACTTGGTAAATTAGAAGATTTTTCTGAATTTCCCATTACTTTCTTAAAATTGACTCCAAATGGTGAAATTAATGGGTAAATAATATATTGAAACCTTTTGACATTTATTTCCAACTTGCTTTTTAAAAATGTTGCCAGAAATTAATAAGGATTACTATTTTGCCATATTTTATCACTTGAATCTTTGCTAGGTTTTAGAATGAATCATATTTCATTGTTTTAGTTTCTTAAATTATAAATGAGAGAAATATTTATAACATTATTAGCAACTTCCATTTTTCATTTGCTAAATGTTTGCTGATGTTCGTTGCCTATTTAGGGAAAACTTTAATCGTATGTCGAGTTTTGAAAGGAAGACTAGATTTCTCCAGGTGAGCGAGTGAAATGGAAAAATACTCATGGATTAGAAGAATTAACATTGTCAAAATTTTACTGAAAGAAATTTATGATTCAATATGATCTCTATAAAAAGTCCAATGGGATTCTTCAAAGAAATATTAATTGAATTGAAATTTATATGGAACTACAGAAGACCTCAAATAATGAACACAATCTTAACAACAAAAAAGAGTGATGGAGGTATCGTGCTATTAGACTTCAAACTATATTACAAGGTTATAATAATAAAAACAGTACATTATTGGAATAAAAATAAGCAGGCCAATGGATTAGGATTTGAGGCTTTGAAAGCCTAGAAAGAGCCAGTTAATCTACAACAATGAAATCAAGAATGATGAATGCAAAGTCTCTTCAACAAACGGTGCTGGGAAAACTGGATATCTACATGAAAAAGAATGAATCATTCTCTCATAATGTATTTATGTAACGCAAATGTATTAAAGACTTGGCTGCAATGACAGAAACAATAAAATAATAGAAGAGAACACAACACTGGCTTCAAGAATGTCTTTGGAGATTTGCCTCCAAAGGCAAGAGCAAGAAAAGCAAAAATAAATGACTGGGACTCAAGTAAAAGCTTCTGTACAGTGAAAGAAACTATCATTAAAACAAAGAGAATGGGAGAAAATGTTTGCACATCATACACTTGACAAAGTACTCACATAAACTGACAAAAAGAAAACAACAACCCAATCAAAAACTGGGCAGAAAAACTGAATAGGCAGATGATCAACAGGCACGTGGACAAATATTCAATACCACTTGTCACCAGGGAAATGCTGAATCAACACCACAATGAAGTATAACTCAAACCAGTGAGAAATGGCCATATCAAAAATCAAAAATACATACAAACAGTGGTGAAGATGTGGAAAAGGAAACTCTTGTACACTATTGGTGGGAGAGTAGATTGGTCCAGCTCCTATGAAAAACAGTATGGGGGTGTCTCAAAATATTAAAAATAGATATACCATATGACCCAGCAATTTGACTCCTAAATATCTACTGAAAAGTGGACTCCTAAATATCTACTGAAAAGTGAGGAGTCACTATTTTTAGGAGATATGTGCTCCTCTATGTTCACTGCAGTATTATTTGCATTAGTCAAGTTATGGGAAACAACCTAAATGCCCATCTACAGTAGTGGACTAAGACAATGTGGCATTTCTAGGCAATGGAATACTACTCAGCTATGAAAAAGATGAACTCTTGACATTTGCAACAACATGGGTGGAACCACAGGGTGGAACTATGCTAAGTGAAATAAAGGAGAAAGATGTATACTTCAATTTCACTCATGTGGAATATATAGAGAAAAAAAACCAAAGGAACTGACAAACTAAACCAAAACAAATCCTAGAAATACGATGCAGAAGTAAGTCTGAGAATAGGGACAAAAGAGGAGGAGACCCAACAACCTCAGGCAAAGGACTACAAGACCGTTGATGGTGGGGGTGGTGTGAACCTATTCCCCTGAACCACGCACAGTGTTGTAAATGATATTACTTCAATAACAAGGGAGAAATACATAACAGTAAATATCACTGAAAGATAAACACAGAGGAAATAGCATGTAAAGGGTAGACAGAGGGGTGTAGAGTGAGCACGATCATGATCTGACACATGATGGATAAGGTACTGGAGAAGGCAGGCGAGAAAGGAAAGAGTTGTAGGAGGAGCCAAAGTTGGGATGAGACAGCAAGTGGGTCCTGGAGACACATGACAGGTCATGTCAAGTAAATGAAAAGGGTTCAGAGGCTTGAAAGGGAATGTTCTGCTTTCTGTTTTCTCAGTACTTGGGCAGCTCCATCTGTCTTTACATTGTTGTCTCATTTTCGGTGTCCTTTTTCTCTGTTAACAGACTAGAATGTCAGTTTTAAGAACCTTGGTGTATTGTAGCAATAACACCTGCATTTGCATCCCCTAACATTTGAATTATAGACTGGTTTACATTGTCCACTCCTTGCTGAGCTGGTTTGTCAGACTTTCTTGCAGCTACCGGAGGGGTGTGAATGTGCAGCAGATAGACACCCCTAAATGCAGGGCTGATAGCATTCCTGTTATGTCTGGGAGCCCCACCGCCTACTCCTGCATGGACTGTGGAGGGTGATGAGAGTCTACAACCGGAGTCCAGCTCAACACCATTACAGTGGGATCTCATCAGGTCACTGTAGCAAACAAACACAGTCTGGGGAGCTTAGTGGGATGCGAGCGCTGACATCAGCTTGTCATGGTAGGGACATCCTTTTAAAAGACATCCTTGTTAGACGAACATATTGCTCATGGTTTGACACAACTACTACTAGCTAAACATCTGACTAAGAAGCTAGGCCACCCCAACCATGAACTTCCCTCTTGTTCCAAAAGGTTTGCCCTAGGCAACAGACTAATTGAATGGCCTCCCTTCTCTCTTCTTCTGTCCTGATTCTTCTTCTTCCCCAATAAGGCGTGAGCCCACAGACCCACAGTACCCCACTCTCATCCTTAATAAAGACTGAACCCCAGTTCCTCTCTCTCTCCCTTCACGGCCTCCCCGTGCAGTCCCAGGAGTAAATTTTATATATTATATCATTCTCCATTTTTGTACAATGTGTGCGTCTTCATCTCGGTTGTAGTCCCCAAGGACTTCCCACCACCGATTCACTGATTCATCATCACTGTAGTCCCTCATAAGCTTCCCACCCCTGTTTTGATCCTAGGAGTAAATTCGATGAATAGCACTGTGGTGAAAAAGCCTGGAGGCGGGATGAGGAAGGGCGCGACCTTGACTGATGTGTGGTGTTTACTGGTGCACATATGTCTTGTCTTCCTTTAGGTGAGTGGTTTTCAGCCTGTGGCACACTAACATCCGGGGGAATATTTAAAAAAAAAAAAAACCCGAGGCCCAAGCTTACTCCTGACCTTTTAATGTGCAGCCAGAGTAGAGAACCAATGGACCATGTCACAGTCCCACACAGGCCCTGAGGTTCCTTGAAAACTCAAGATGCATTAAAAGTTTGGACACTTTTTGAACAGTTTAAAGACATTTAACCAAGTTTTAAATATTCTAACAGTTTTCACTATTGCTTATGTTCCTTAGTACAATGTAAAACGTTTTGGGGGCTCACCTGGCCCCCCAAAAGGCCTGGCTTTCATGACTTGGTGAGCAGTCAAGGCTTGACTCTTGGTAAAAGGCAGTTGCTCCAAGGATCTGCGAATCCCAACGGACGTGCCGCTCTTCGGAACTGTCCCGGGAACAATTTACAGGTAAGAACAAATCCGTACAGAAATAACTCTGCCATGGCTGACTACTCATCAGTGCCCCATCATTTTGGTATCTACCAATCATATATTCTTTTTTTAAAATAATATATTTACTTTTACATCATTTTTGTGTCTTTTTTCATCTCAGTTGTAATCTCTGTGAGCTTCCCATCACCAAATGTGTGCCATCACCATAGTCTAGTGCATTTCCCTCCTCCCACTCCACCCCCATAAAATGTCTCTGGTCTAGAGCTGTTCATTATTATTGCTATTTTCTCGCCTGGTCCGTTATATTCCTGCTACGAGTGAAACCATCCGGTATTTTTCCTTTTCTTTCTGGCTTATTTCACAAAGCGTGATCTTTTCCAGCTCCATCCACGTTGCTGCAAAAGGCATGTGGTTTTTTGTTTTGTTTTTGTTTTTTGGTTGCTGAGTAATATTTCATTGTGTATATGTATCACATCTTTTTAATACAGTCATCCACTTTTGGGCATTTGAGCTGTTTCCATGTCTTTCCAATTGTGAATAAAGCAGCAATAAACACAGGGGTGCAGGTGTCTTTTTGAATCAGTGTTTTTGTGTCTTTTGGGTAGATACCTAGGTGTGGGATTGCTGGGTCATACGGAAGCTCCATGTTTAGCAGTTTGAGGAACTTCCAAGCAGTTTTCCATGGTGGTTGTACCAGTTTGCATTCCCACCAGCAGTGCAGGAGAGTTCCTTTTTCTCCACATCCTCGCCAACATTTGTTGTTGCTAGTTGTTTGAAGATGTGCCATTCTCACTGGGGTGAGGTGGTATCTCATTGTGGTTTTAATTTGCATCTCCCTTATTACAAGTGATGTTGAACATTTTTTCATTTGCTTGTGCCAACCATGTATTCTTTTTTTTTTTTTAAAGATTTATTTATTTATTCATATAGAACTGGGGTACAGGCCAGAGATGCAGAGGTTGAAAGGATTCACCAGAGACAGAGTGGGGAACTGAACAGGCAGATCGACGAAGTACACTGCTGAGGGGAGCAGCGGGCGGGTCAGGAGAGGTCTGCCACACCATGTGGATCTCCTCCAGGGCAGGCAGGGATCGAACTCATTGCGGAAGTGGCTTGAGCTTCTTAGTGCAGTGCTTTAACCCGCTGTGCCACCAGGGAGGGCCCACCAAACATGTATTCTTAACTGCTTGGTATATTTGCTGAATCTGTCCACAATTTTGAGATATTTTATAAGCACCTTTGATGCCACATACCTTAGAAGTTCAAAATTAGTGACAATATTTAGAGGGAAGCCTGCTTATGACTAAATGGAAGGAGAGATAATTTTTAAAAATAGGAGGTGGTGAGAAAACAAATGGGAGGCTGAACATACATGTGGAATTAATTTTTACATCATAGAAACACTCCTGAGGGGCAGAGTGAATCATGAATCCTGAGGGAAAAAAAAATGTTACAGCCCTACGCAATTGACAATAAACAGTAAGAGATGCAGGGGTGGGTGGACTGGAAAACTTTATAGCAGCTACAGAATTTCAGCATCTGGCTCTTGCTTTATCTTTGCCACCAACCACCCAGGAACGCCCTCTGTATCCATACCTCCTGCCAGCCAAGCCGTTGCATCAATTACTGTTTATTTTATTTTATTTTATTTTATTTTATTTTATTTTATTTTATTT